>NC_085138.1:173703207-174003207 GCF_035046485.1 Aedes albopictus
GTAGTGAGTAAACGTTAAGCAAGAGCAAAAACGCGGCGTGCGCCGTGAGCGTTCAATTTGCGTATTGATGAATACTTGAATTAACCGTTGAAAACAAGAACGACAGGTAGTGAGTATAGTGAGACGTCTGTTTGTATTTGGGATTAATTTATCAAAATTTTGTTCTCTTACATATATTTATCGCTTGCATTGATTTTATTCACTTTCGTAGTTCCGGCGAAGCACCAAACGCTGGTGTTGCAACCCTACCGGTAGCTTTTATATGGTATGAGCCTATTTTCTAGCTAACCGTTCCTCAGGTTATTAAAAGAGCCGTGGTTTGATGTGTCACATGGTACATTTTATCACTTTCGATGGGGTACCCCGAACTGGTTCCGGAGCACTACCGGGTCTCCCAAATATAGTCTGAGATTATTTCATTGCTAATGTTCATAAGGTTACCTAAACAATACGATTTGATGTATCGCATACATGTGTATGGATGACTTTTGCATTAAACCACTTCCAGTGGGACATCCAGAAGCAGTTGTACCGATTGTTCCTGATGTGGTCTTAGACTAGCTCCATGCAAAGTGTTAATAAGTTTTCCTAAAAAGTCGTGAATTGATGTACCGCATGCATGAGCGTGGTTCATTATTGCATTTCGCCAGTTCCGGCGAGATACTCGAAACTTGTTCCGGAACACTACCGGTAGTCTTAAATATGGCCTTAGACTATTTTCTTGCTGACCGTTCTTCGCGTTATCGAAGAAGACGTTATTTAATATGCTACGTGCATACGTTTGGTTACATTCTACATTTGACCACTTCCGGTGGGTGACCTGGAACCGGTTTCGGCACATTATTGGTTTTCCAAAGTATGGTCTGTGGTTTTTTTCTTGTTAACCGTTCATCAGGTTACCTAAAAAGTCATTAAATGTGTCGCATTCATGGGTTGATTCTCCTTTACGTTTGACCATTTTCTATTGAACATCCGTAATCGGTTGCGGAACACTACCGGTAGTCCCAAATATGATCGGAAACTATCTTTTGCTAAATCAAGATACCTAAAAAGCCGCGATTTGATGTGTCGCATGCATGGGTTTGGTTCACTTTTATATTTGCTTACTTTCGGTGGGGCACCCGGAATGGATTCCGGAACAGTACCGGTAATTCCTGATGTTGTCTGATCCTATTTTCTTGCTAACCGTTCATCAGGTTATCGAGAAAACCAGATTTCATGTGTCGCGTGCACGGGTTTGGTTCACTTTCATATTTGGCCATTTCCGGCGGGACACCCGGAACCGGTTCCGGATCACTACCGATTCAGATATGTTCTGAGAATATTTTCCTGCTTTACTGTTTATGAGGTTATCGAAAAATCATGGGTTTAGTTCACTTTTATATTTGACCACTTCCGGCGGGATACCTGGAACCGGTTCCAGATCATAACCGGTTCAAATATGATCTGAGAATATTTTGCTGCTTACTGTTTATCAGGATATCAAAAAAGCCACCATTTGATATGTCGCATGCATGAGTTTGGTTAGCTTTTATACCTGACCGCCTTCAGCGGGACATCTGGAACCGGTTCCGATATGATCTGAGAATATTTTCCTGCTTACTGTTGATCAGGTTATTCAAAAAGCCGTGGTTTGATATGTCGCATGCATGGGTTTAGTTCATTTTTATGTTTGGCCATTTCTGGCGAGGCACCTGGAACCGCTTCCGGAACACAACCGGTTCAGATATAGTCTGAGACCATTTTTCTGCCTACCGTTTATTAGGTTATCAAAAAAGCCGCGGTTTGATATGTCGCATGCATAGGTTTAGTTCACTTTTATATTTGACCACTTCCGGCGGGACACCCGGAACCGGTTCCGGGACACTACCGGTTCAGATATGGTCTGAGACCATTTTCATGGTTACCATTCATCAAGTTATCGAAAATACCGTAGTTTGATGTGTCGCATGGATGGGTTTGTAGCGTTTTCATATTTGGCCCCTGCCTGGGGTACCCATCCGGAACACCTAAATGGCCATAACTCCGGAACGGCTGAACCGATTCGAACCATTTTCAATAGGAAACAATGAGACCAGATTCCGCGTCGAATGAACCGTTGGTCATTAAAATCGGTTGAGGTTTACTGCCAAAAAGTGATGTGAGTTTATTTGTACACACACATACACACACACATACATACATACACACTAGACTGGGTCAACAAAGTCGATTTTTTGGAACAATGCTTTTTCGATTCCTTTTAGCGTCCAAAACAACTGTGCAGAATTTGGGAGCGATTGATTGCGTCCCCGTATTCCGCTTTGCGATTGAAGTTTGTATGGAATTTAGTTTGGGAAAACGTGCTTTTTGCATTTTTCTCATAAATTGAAATTTTTCGTCTAAAACTATCTAACTAATGACGTTGAAGCATAGCCTAGGATATGCCGAAAAATTTTGCCGAAGACCGCAAAGTGATCCGACACTTGTGAAAAAAGTTATAACGCACAGATTGCCTGGTGGTGCTTATCATTTAACATGTAAAGGAATAATATCAATAAGAAAATCTCAGTTTTTGGCCTAAGTTACCAAGCGAATAACTTTTTTCACAAGCGTCGGATCACTTTGCGGTCTTCGGCAAAGTTTTTCGGTATATCCTAGGCTATACTTTAACGTCATTAGTTAAACGATATTAGACAAAATAATTCAACTTATGAGTAAAATGCAAAAAAGTACGTTTTCCCATACTAACTTCCATACAAATTTCAATCACAATGCGGAATACGGGGACGCAACCAATCGCTCCCAAATTTTGCACAGTTGTTTTGGTCGCAAAAAGGAGTCAAAAAAGCTTTGTTCCGGGTTGATGCGGTCAAATTTAAAGTTTCTCCGTACAACGTTGACCCACTCTAATACACACACACAGACATCACCTCAATTCGTCGAGCTGAGTTGATTGGTATATGTGACTCGACCCTCCGGGCCTTCTATCAAAAAGTCATTTTTGGAGTGAACATATAGCCTTTCCAGTACACTTAGTGTACGAGAAAGGCAAAAAGTGAGAAATGACAGCCCACGCTTTCGTTGAAAATCTGGCTGTAACCATTTGTTGTCTGTCGGTAAATTTCTACCCACTCATAACCCATGACGGCCACGTGCGCAGTTTAGTTCTGTACACCATTTATAAATCATAAAACCTCCGCATATCGTTACGTTCCTGCATTTCACAAATCTGCGGTGGATTCGTTTATCTTCTGTTCTTGCCATCTTCTACCGCTCTATATTGAGCCGGGTACCGGTGTCTGTTCAGCTGGGCCAATCTGTCTCCAAGATAGCTGCTACATTTTCGCCAGTTTGCGAGCCAGGAGCAGATTCATTCAAACTTCTCGGGCGTTCCACGATCCTCGATTCCATTCCGAGACTTTCCGACGCTTCCAGAAAAACCTCGCTCGTTTTTTTCAGCATGATCGCAACGTAGTTTTGGAGTCGATTTCATAGTGACTTTTTCCTCCTAGTCATTGTTGTGTGCAAAGCCTTCACTCTGCTACCAAGGACAACTGTCTGAGACTAACGACCCATACAGGATTGTCCGGCATGGAATCCTGCTTGCTACCGCCGGAGATTTGCATCAATCTTCTCCTGTATCCGGTTAATGATCATTTTGCAGAGGACTTTGAGAACGATGGAGAGCAACATGATACCCCGCCAATTATTATATACAGTCAGGTCACTTAACTAAGACGACTGCATCCAGTTGACCGGAAATGTCGCGGTTTCCGATAGTTGATGCAACCAAGGGCGTAGCCAGCTTTTCGGCCAGAGGGGGGCGAGCACCCTAAACTGAAAACCACTTTGCAGTAACAAGGAGTTCAAATACTTCATCATTAAAAAAAAAATAAAAGTGAAGTATGAAATATGGGTGATTAACAGGAATGGTTCAATGGAAGAATCATATGTATATGATTATAATCCTCAATTCCTCAAGATATTGCTCCAGGAATTTCTTAACAAATGCCATCATGAATTTGAATTTATCCAGCAGTTTCTCCAGAACTTTTTCCATGTTATTTTAATGTAGATATTCCAGAAGAAATCACTTTCGGAAAACTTGCAGTAATTCCGTTGGGAATACTTTCAGAAATTTCTTCAATAATTCCTCCAGAAGTTTTATTACGAATTTCACCATGCGTTCCTTTGAGAATTTTCCCAGTAATTCTTTACAAATATTATTCTTAATTCCACCAGAAATCCGTTTGAGAAGCTCCAGAAAATACTTTAAGAAATTCTCCGGGAATTCTTTCAAAAATTCCAATCAAACTAAGATTCCTTTCCTTGAGGAATACCCTAAGAAATTTTTAGAGAAATTTCTTCGAAAAATCCTTTAAAGAATTCCTTCAGAATTACGGGAAAAAATTCTTTGAAAATTTCTAAAGGAATTCCTTCGGAAATTCCTGGAGGAATATCTTTGAAAGTTGCTAGAGGAATGCATTCGGAAATTTTTAAAGGAATCAATTAAAAATAATTTCAGGAATTTATTTCGAAAATCCATGAGGAATTCCACCTGAAAGTCCTTGACAAATTCTTCATCAATTTCATGAGAAATTCCTTCATTTCTAAAGCTCCTTGAGAAATTCCATAAGACATTCCTTCGAGAGTTCTTCTACGATTCCCTTTAGAAGATTCTTCGGGAATTCCTTGAGGAATTTCTTTGAAATAGATTTAGAATATTCCTTGAGGAACTCCTTCGGAGTTTTCGTGAGGAATTCTTCCGAAAATTCCTTGAGGAATGCCTTCAAAAATTCTTAAAGGAATTCATCCGGAAACTTCTGTGAGAATTCCTTCCCAAATTCCTGAAGCAATTCTTTCGAAAATATTGAAAAACAAAATCACTAAAAGTCTCTTGAGATATCCCTTCTGAAATTCCTTAAGGAATTTCTTTAAAAATCTTTCAAAACTTCCTTGAAAAAATATTTCGAAAATTCCTGAAGAAATGCTTTTTGTGATTTTTTATTTCCTAGAGGAACTCATTCGGAAATTCTTTAAAGAGTTCCTTTAAAAATGCCTTGATAAGGAAAATTCGGAAATTGTTAAAGGAGTTCGTTTGGAATTTTTTTTTGACATATGTCTGAAATGTCTTATGGAATACCTTCGGAAATTTTGTGAGAAATTGTTTGATAAGTTCGTTGAGGATTTTTTTTTTCGTTTTTTTTTATAAATCTTTATATAATTCCTCAAGGAATTCCAGCGAAAGATCCTTGAGAAATTTCTTCGGAAATTCCTCAAGAAATCCCTTCAAAAATGTACTGCGAAACTCCTATGAAAACTTGAGAAACTTCTTCAAATAATCCTTCAGAAACACGTTTAAAGATTATGTGAGAAAATCCTAAGGAAATTTTTTGAGGACAACCGTCAACAATTTTTGGAGGAATTCATTCGGAAATTTTTGGAGGTATTTCAAAGCAAATCCATAAGAAATTTCTTTTGAAATTCCGGGAGGGATTTCTTTGGAAATTCGTAGAGGAATTCCTTCGGAAATTCAGGAGAAAATCCTTTGAAAATTCCAGGAGAAATTCCTTTGAAAATTTCTTGAGGAATTCCTACGGAAATTCCTGGACAAGCTTCTCCGGAAACTCATGGAGGAATTCTTCGGGAAAATCCCAGAGGAATTCCCTCGGAAATTCTTGGAGGAATTCCTTCGAGAATTCGTGAAGGATTTCCTTCGGGAATTCCTGGAGGAATTTCTTCGGAAAACCCTTGAGCGATTCCTTCGCAAAAGTCCTGGAGGAATTCCTTCTGAAATTTATGGAGGAACTCCTTCGGAAATTCGTGAAGGAATTCTTAGAGAAATTCTTTCGAGAATTCCTGGTGGAGTTCTTTCAGACATTCACGAAAGAATTCCTTCGGAAATTCCGGCAGGAACTACTTTGAAAATTCCAGGTGAAATTCCTTTGAAAATCCCTGGAGGAATTCCACCGGAAATTACTGCAGGAATTCCCTCGGAAATTCCAGGAGGAATTCCTTCGGAAATTGCTGGAACATTTCCTTCGGAAATTCCTGAAAGAATGCCTTCGAAAATTTATGAAGGAATTCCTTCGGAAATTCCAGGAGGAATTCCTTCGCAAATTTCAGAAGGAATTTCTTTGAAAATTCCTGGAGGATCTCCTTCGGTAATTCTTGGAGGATCTTCTCCGGAAATTTCTGAAGTTATTCATCCGGAAATTCATGGAGGAATTTCTCAGGAAATTCCTGAAGGAATTCCTTTCAAAATTCGTGGAGGAATTTCTTCAGAAATTCGTGAATGAATTCTTTCGGAAAATTTCTGGAGCAATTCCTTCGGAAATTCATGGAGGAACTCCTTCGGAAAATGCTTTAGGATTTCCTTCGCAAAATTCCTGGAGGAATTCCTTCGGAAATTCATGGAGGAATTCCTTCGGTATTTCCTGGAGGAATTCCTCAAGGAATTTCTTCGGAAATTCGTGGAGGGATTCCGTCGGAAAATTTCTGGAGGAATTCCTTTGAAAATTCATGTAAGAATTCCTTCGGAAAATTCTTTGGAAATTCCTTCGCAAAATTCCTGGAGGAATTCCTTCGGAAATTCATGAAGGGATTTCTTCGGACATTCATGAAGGAATTCCTTCGGAAATTTCAGGAGGAAATCCTTTGAAAATTCCAAGAGGAATTCCCTTGAAAATTCCTTTGGAAATTCCTGGAGGAATTCCTCCGGAAATTCCTAGAGTAATTCCTCCAGAAATTTCTGGAGGGATTTCTCCGGAAGTTCCTGGAGGATTTCCCTCCGAAATTCCTGGAGGAATTGCCACGGAAATTCCTGGAGGAATTCTCTCGGAAATACATGGGGGAATTCATTCGGAAAATCCTAAAGGAATTTCTTTCGCAAAATTCCTGGTGGAATTACATCAGAAATTCATGGAGAAATTCCTTTGGAAATTTCCAAAGGAATTTCTCCAGGAATTTCCGACAGAATTTCTCCTGGAATTTCTGAAGGAATTCTTCCTGGAATTTCCAAAAAAAATCCTTTAGGAATTTCCAAAAGAGTTTCTCCAGGAATTTCCAAAGGAATTCCTCCAGGAATTTCCAATGGAATTCCTCCGGGAATTTTTAAGAAATTTCTCCAAGAATCTCTGAAGCAATCCCTCCAGGAATTTCCGAAATAATTGCTCCACGAATTTCAGAAGGAATGCATCCAAGAGATTCCGGAGGGATTTCTCCAGGAATTACCGAAGAAATTCCGAAAGAATTCCCACAGGAATTTCCATGAATCTTCAAACGAATTCGTCCAGCAATTTCCGAAGGAATTCCTCCCGGAATTTCCGAAAGAATTCCTCCAGGATTTTTTGAAGGAATTCCTAACGGAATTTGTAAAGAAATTCCTCCAAGAATTTTCGAGGGAATTCCTCTTGGAATTTCCAAAAATAAAATCCAAAAACGCTTTCCGAAAAAAATTCTCCAGGAATTTCCGAAGGAATACCTCCAGGAATTTCCAAAGGAATTCTTCCAGTAATTTCCAAAGAAATTATTCCAGCAATTTCCGAAGCAATTCCTTCAATTTCCAAAGGAATTCGTCCAGTAGTTTCCGAAGGAATTCCTCCAGGAATCATAAAAAAGCATTCCTCTAAGGAACTTGGAATGATTTTTTTCCAGGAATGTCCTAAGGAATTCATTCAGGGATTTTCTCAGGAATTTCTCTATAGATTTCTGAAAGAATTCCTCCAGAAATTTCCGGAGGTATTCATGCAAGACTTTTCGAGGGAACTCCCCAAGGAATTTCCAAAGGAATTCCTCCAGAAATTTTCGAAGGAATTCGTTCAGGAATTTCCGAACGAATTCCTTCAGGAATTTACGAAGGAATTCCTTCAGGAATTTCCGAAGGAATTCTTCCAGGAATTTGCGAAGGGATTCCCCCAAGAATTTTGAATTTTTTTAAGGAATTATTCCAGGATTTTTTGAAGGAAATGCTTCAGGAATTTCCGAAGCAATTCCTTCCGGAATTTCCGAAAGAATTCATCCAGGAATTCCTGAAGAAATTCATTCTGGAATTTCCGAATGGATTCCTCCAGAAATCTCCAAAGGAATTTGTCCACCAACCCAAGTAACACAGAAAACATCTTCAAAAATAAAAATTGCACAAGATGTATTATAATTGTACTATTGGTGGATCAGAAAACTTCTTATGTTATTCAAAAGTTGTAAATTAGTCGGTCAAAAACAAACAGAATGAAATTTTTATTTGTCTTAATTTTGTATGGAATGTGTTGAATCTCCTTTTAAAAATCATAGTTTTAATATGAAATTGAATAGGATTTGCTCACGATGTCAATCTTAATTTAAGCGGTAAGCGGTTCAAGTTGACTTTCCTGACCGACCTCTACTAAGATCAAGTACCAGCTCAGTTTTTGAGAAGAACTAGCTAAAATCAATAGAACGCACTACAAGCGAACACATTTGGTCGCTTTCTTCTAAATTTCTAGCCTAGAAATTCTAGGTTCATACGGCGTTTATCATAAAGCCTCCTTTTGATAGACGACGATCTCTTCCCAAACAAAACATTCACAGACTGACGTCAAAACAGCAGCATCTTGGGTGCACCAACATCAAACTTACCAACATTAAATCATAAAATGTAGCACTGTGTTTGCTATCCTGGTCCTATTTTTTGGAGCAAAACTGCGGAACCTGCATTCTGGCCGCCGTGGAAATGTGAGCTTCTTCCACACGGTGCTGTCTAGGCGACACCGTGAATACCGGCACTGCTTATGGCTGCTGACGGTTGATGCAACTCCCTGCAGGTGGATGTCTTACCTGGATCCTGTCTCACAGATTCGGCATGCTGCGTCGGATACATTTTCAGCCTCCCGAGATCTCGAGAAAACTACAATCCGCCGACCGCCGCGCGGTCAAGAGCGTGAGCAGCACGATTATTAGTGTAAATATTTTGACATTTGACAGCTACCTTTGTCAAAAGTTTAGCTGTATATAAGTTATTTTGGTGTCGGAATTACTTTTAAAATAACAAGAATATGAATGAAGTTTCAGTATGTTGAAAAAACGCTATCCAGATGTATTTTTACCGTTCACTACAAATGGATCCTCAAATTTATATCGAGTTGTTCGTGGGATGTAATTTTTGCGTAAATTCAACTTATTTACAACCTGTGCTTAAGGTGTGAAGAAATTTTCTGTGTTCCACCAAAAACATAAGTCAGATGACAGTGCTGGCCAAAAGTATGAAGACACAAATAAAAATTTGATATAAAAAGACAGTCTTATTTCTCTTCGTTTGTTTATAATTCTAAAAACAATATTTTCCTTAGTTGTAAAGTATTTCAATCTTACTTGTGGCATAACCAGAACAGTGCTATTGATCAAATTATAATTATGGTTCAAAATTTAATATTAGTAATATTTTTGAACGATACTGTAATTCTCCTGAAAAGCTGCCATACAAGCTGCCATATTGCTTTTCGAGTGGATTTGTAAATAAATTCTCTAAATTTCAATATTTATAGTGACATTTTTAGTTCGGCTGTGAGGCGGTTCAATTTTGATGGAGTAAAACCAAAAGTTTCACCATAAATCTAGCAGCGCAGGTGAAACAAAACTACTGCCCCTGAGTATAACCCATTTCATAATTTTATTTCCCAAATAGTTTATTAGCTATTATACCCGAAAATAATCTTTTTGACTTTGAAATCATTTTTCAGCTTGACAAGTCATTTATTGTTTTTTTTACTAGTTCTTACTGTATCCTTTTCATGTAGTCCGTTTGGCATTGTGTATGATTGGTGGGAATCTAAAGTTATAATACCGTCATATTGCTTAGTTCAAACTAATGCATATGGCATGTAACATAACAGTATTCTGCCAGCTGTATTACTTGAAAATTGCCTTATTACAACAAGCTTAAGAGGATGTATTATATAAGTATTTGCAGCTTGTCATTTACTACAATCAACTTCATTACAACTAATTATCATTCAAGAGATAAATATGTTAGCACTATTAGTGTACTACATCTTATATAACTTGTAAGATGTTGTATAAGCCGCCATTTTTTGCGCTGTTTTGATTATATAAGTGTTCCATATTAAGTAAATAATGCAAGAAAAATACAACAGAACTAGTATGATATGTGAAATATTAACAGTTATATAACAAGTTGTGTTACTTGGGAATGTCCTCCAGTAATTTCCGAACGAAGTCCTTCACGAATTTCTCCAGAAATTTCAGAAGGAATTCTTCCAGGATTTTGCGAAGGGATTCCTCCAAGTCTTTTGGAAGGAACTCCTCCAGGAATTTCCAATGGAATTCCTCCAGCAATTTCCGATGGAATTCCTTCAGAAATTTCCGGAATTTCTCCTGAAATTTCCGAATGAATTCCTCCGGGAATCTCCAGAAATTTGAAAAAAAAAATCTAAAAAGAATTTCCGAAAAAAATCCTCCAGGAATTTCTGAAGGAATTCCTCCGGGAATTTCCGAAGGAATTCCTCCAGGAATTTCCAAAAGAATTGGTCCAGCAATTTCCGAAGGAATTCATCAAGTAATTGCCGAAGAAATTATTGCAGGAATTTCCGAAGGAATTCCTCTTGGAATTTCCAATGAAATTCGCCCAGCAATTTCCGAAGGGATTTCTCCCGGAATTTCCGAAAGAATTCCTCCAGGAATTCCTAAAGGAATTCCTCCTGGAATTCCAAAGGAATTCGTCCAGCAATTTCCGAAGGAATTCCTTCCGAAATTGCTGAAAGAATTCCTCCAGGAATTTCCGATGGAAATCCTCCTGGAATTTCCGAAGGAATTCCTCCAGGAATTCCTCTAGGAATTCCTGCAAGAATTTCCGAAAAAAAATCCAAAAAGTATTTCCGAAAAAAAATCCTCTACGACTTTCCGAAGGAATTCCTCCAGGACTTTCGGAAGGAATTCCTCCAGGAATTTTCAATGACATTCGTCCAGCAATTTCCGAAGGAATTCCTCCAGGAATTTCCAAAAGCATCCCTCCAGGAAGTTTGGAATTATTTTGTCCAGGAATTTCGTAAGGGATTCACCTAAGGATTTCCTCACGAATTTCTCTATGGATTTCTGAAAGAATTCCTCCACTAATCTCCGAAGGTATTCATCCTAGATTTTCCCAAGGAATTTCCGAAAGAATTGCTCCAGGAATTTCCGAAGGAATTCCTTCAGGAATTTCCGATGGCATTCTTTCAGGAATTTGCAAAGGGATTCCTCCAGGAATTTTGGATGGAATTCCTTCCGGAATTTCTAAAGCAATTCCTCCAGGTATTTCCGAAGGAATACCCTCAGGAATTTTCGAAGGTATTCCTCCAAGAATTTCCGAAGGAATTCCTGCATACATTAAAAAAATACGAGGATGCAGGAGAATTTTATTTTTACTAGTCAAAAACAGCTCTGATCATCTAAGTTTTTCAGTTAAGTTAGAATATAGTTGATCGGTCAGGGGGGGGGCCACGGCCCCCCCCCTGCCCCCCCTTGGCTACGCCCTTGGATGCAACAGTTGTGCAGATACTACGGGGGCCTGTTCGATTCCATGCTACGGATAGTTGTTTCTATCTCCTGCAATGATGGAGCTTCCCGGGTCAAAACGTGATATTGGTTTGATTGATATAAGAGACAAAAGATCTGAAAATAATATCTGAAAAATGTACTTGGAACATCTGAACAATATCAAAATGTGATATTTCAAGATCAAACAAATAGGTTGCTGCTATTGGTTAGATCTTACAAGATCTAAATATGATCTGATGATGATGTTCCAGGAGTAAATTTTAGATATTATTTTGAGATCTTTTATCTCTTATATCAATCAAACCAATATCACATTTTGATCTCAATATCATAACATGCTATTATCGAGCTCTTTTCCTCTACCCGGGTTCGGTGTTGACAAGGGTAATGCATCGAACCCTTGGCGGATCATGTTGAGGTGCTGGTGGCGTGGCTGATACTTGAAAAAGGTTTCCAACCCAAGTAACACGCTTGTCAGTTGTCACAGAAGAGTCACGGCGGGGCAGGTTTTTATTGCGCAGATGTCACTGTGACTCACTTCTAGTAAGTAAGTATTTGTTTGTTAGAAGTAAGACACAGTGGCTTCTGTGCCACCGTGACTCTTCTGTGACAAGTGTGTCTTTCCCGGGCATCGTAGCATTCATCATAGTTCCACTAAGGCGACGTGAGAAATCGTAGAGGAGACGAATGTCGCCGGTATTTGCGGCATTTTCGCCTTCATCGGCCACGCTCTTTTGTCCCGCCTACATGAGTGCTTCACTTCCTTCTCGAGAGGCGAATGGCGCTGACGGGCTACGATTTTGGCTCCTCGTGTTTTCGCTCGCTCTTCCGCGACTTTGGCGTTCCTTTGCTCCTCTATCTTTCTCTAGGTGTCATCTGTGAACCACTGCTTTCTCTAGGTACATACTGCCGTGTGCAGCATAGTAGTCCCATGTTAATAGGGAATTCCACAGAACATGGGACAACTATGCTGTACACGGATGCGAAGCTGACCCAAATCTTCTACGCTTCCACCTTCCAGAATATCCACAGCACAGTTCTCCAGCTCCTCGACGAAGGACCATTTGTGTGCAGCGCAGACGCGCCAACTTGGTCAAATTATTGGGGGGGGGGGGGGGCAAAGCCTGATTTTTCCGAGTTTTTCTTAATTTTTGTATGGGAAAATAGAAAAATCGTCAAATATTGGGGGGGTAAAACCATGCTTGCCCCCCCTAAGTTGGCGCCTATGGTGCAGCGTCTTCCAGTCGGCGTGCGTTGAACCGGCGCCCGACTTTCTCCTCTTGTCGATGGATCCTCGAAATGCGCAGCCGGATCTCGCCGATTAGGAGATGATGATCGGACGCAACCCGGGTAGAGGTAAAATACTGACGTTTAAAACGTGATATTGATTTGATTGATATAAGAGATAAAAGAGTGGGCTTCGTGGCCGTGCGGTTAGCGGCGGCAGTCGTCTAGGCGTATTGTAAGCCTCGGAGTGTGGGTTCGATTCCCGCTACAGTCGGTGGAAACTTTTCGTCAAAAACGAAAAATCCATCACTGGGCCACTGGGTGTTCTGTGTATATTGTCCGTTGTCTAGTGTAAGTATGTGTTCAGTCTGTGCAGCCTCTGGCTGAAGACGGTGTGAATTGTCTTCTTAATAAAGATCTGAAAATAATATCTGAAAAATGTTCCTGGAACATCTGAACAACATCAAAATTTGATATTTCAAGATCAAACGAATAGCTTGCTGCTATTGGTTAGATCTTACACAGTGCCGGATTTAAGGGGGGGGCAGGGGGGCCAGGGCCCCGGGCCCCCACATTTCAGGGGCCCCCACAAAATTTCACTTCCCCCAAAAAAAGTTAAGCAAGAAAAAAAATGTGCGTGAAACTTCTCATGATTTGATTTTTATCACAAGAATTTAAATGACTGTCTACTGGCAAGATGTATGCGTTGAGATTATTCTGAGGAAGTACAGGGGATAGACAAAATGATCGGGACAGGCAAAATTTTCACTTTCCAAAAAATGTTCAACTAGCTGTAACTTTTTGAAAAGTGCAACAAATATTCTCAAATTTTTACTGTAAGTAGATCATCTAGTTGTCAAAATTTCATTGCATTCGGTTTATTGGATCCGGAGATATAATAGCTCAAAGTTAGGTATCGATTAATTATACCTTTTTCTAGCCTCTTAATAACTTCGTGCAGAATAGACCGATTTTTTTTCCAAATTTTGACCACTGATAGACAACTAGTTCATGTACCTGCAGTGAAAATTTGAGAATATTTGATGCCTTTTTCGAAAAGTTATTTATGAAATTTTAACTTATTAACCTTTTTTTGTGAAATTCCTAAAGAAAAAAAAAATCCTGAAGAAAATCTTCGACTGAACTCTAGAGAAACTCCAAAATTCTATCAATTACAGAGTCAAATAGTTCCTGCTAAATTTGAGAGTTTTTTAAAACTTTTTGAAGAGTTTTCTATAGAAATCGTGGAAGATAAAGATTTTTTTTAAAAGTATTGTTGGATTTCTTGAGTCTGATTTTACTAGGTAGCTTTCAAATCTAGCAGATTATTTTTCAATCCGAATTTTTTTAGTTGAAATTAGTGGAGTAATCCAAAATTTATCCGGGTTTTCCGTTGAAGATTTTCAAAAAATATAACAAAAAATTCTATTTAAAATTAAGTCAGTAATTCTTTTGGGAACCTATCATAGATACTCTTAAAAAATTCTTCAGCGTTTTGTATTAGAATTTCATTTTGATTTTTGAGATTTGTGAATCTCCCCTAGCAGTCGCGCTGGAACAAGTTTTTGTGAAAAGTTCATTTTTTTATGCTGATTGACCTGCAACTTCTTCGGAGATTGCAGCAGGGATCCACTAGAAATTGTCTTTGGATTTCGAAAAAGTGACACCAAGCATGGGAAAACTCATTCGCTCACCCGAATGCCGGCGATGCAAAATAGCAAAAAGAACGCCAACAACCCAATGCTGAGTGAGAGCACGGCGCAGTAGGAACGAACGCAACACGAACGGCTCGCCACCGAAACGAATCAGGAGAGAAACAAATAGAGTGCGAAATGAATCAGCTTGCATCGATGTATACGACAAGAACGTTTGGTCTCTCAACTATAAGGCAATCTAGCGTTCATCACCCTTCTCTCTCAAGCAGTCACAGAAGATAGCAATTTTTTGTTTAATATTTTCATAGGGAAACGTTTCCGTATGAAACCAAACCTATCCTCCTCGGGAGAGTAACAGAGAAAGGTGATCAAACGTCAGATAGCCTTATACCGAGTGGCATTCAGCTGATTTAATCAAAACACACTCACTGATTCAATTCCCAGTACTGAATGCTTCCACTGAACGCCAAATGAACGTTCCAAAATGAATGCTCTCGCACCCGACTTCATTCGTTCAATCTTGGTTCGTTCGCCTTAGGCACTCAGATTCGGTAGCGATTCATTCGGCCGTCGTTGCTTGCGTCGCTCGGTGCTCGGCGATTAGAAAGAATGGGCAATGAAAGTGGAAAGATTTTGCTTGGCTGGGGGAGAAACACGCTCGCATCAGATTGTGCGTGGATGTGAGTGAGGGATACGCAATAAATTAATGATTTTTTCCCATCCTTAAGTGACACAACACCACAAATTTTACTGATTTTTTTTAAATTTCAGCTATAAATTCTTTTTGCCGTTTCACTGTGAACTCTGGCATGAATTTCAACTAAATCTGGGATCTAATGCCGTGAACAGCATTTTTTTGCTTTATATAAACATTTATCTTTGTTTTTACGCCAGAATTTCAAATCCGTTATTATCAACATTATTTCTAGCTCTGCTTATTATTCTATATGCTAATTCTTGCACAACGAAATTTTCTCTCAATGGATGTTTTTCAATTTTCGAATTTTGGCCTGGAACGGCCTCAGTTATACGAAAAGGTTCCAACTTTCTGTCACTAAAACGACATTCACTCAAAAACTAAGAATCTGATGGAGATGTTTTCTTCGGAGAAAATTATCTACTATCAATTCTGAAGAGACCAACAGTTTTCAAGTTATTAAAAAGTTGAACAAATTCCGTAAAATAATCAATATAGCTGCAGGTGCGCACCATAGACAATTCGCGGGCGCGCCGCTTCCTTTCCCCTTTGTAAAATAATCAATTTTTTTTAAATTATTTTCATGTTAAATCAGCAAAAATATATTCTCTATATAAAGGGCCCCCACAGGACTGTGGCCCCGGGCCCCCACATTTGTAAATCCGGCTCTGATCTTACAAGATCTAATTATGATCTGATGATGGTGTTCCAGGAGTAAATTTTAGATATTATTTTCAGATCTTTTATCTCTTATATCAATCAAACTAATATCACATTTTGATCTCAATATCAAAATATGCTATTATTGAGCTTTTTTCCTCTACCCGGGAATGTTGGCGCTAAGTTTGTTCCGCACATCGAGATGGCTCCATTTCCATTTCCGGCTGTTGCAGATTTGGTCGATTTGATATTCCGTGAAGCCATCACGGGAAATCTATTTATGTCACTTTGTGCACTGGTGGGGAAATGAGCGGTCCCTCGATCAGCATGACATTGTTGCCACAAACTCTGCAAACAGCTCACCGTTTTCGCTCATTTCTCCAAGACCATGGCATCCCATGACGTGCTCATAGTCCGAGTTGTCGGAGCCAACCTTCGCGTTGAAGTCGCCCATGAGGATCTTGATATCAGCTTTCGGAACCTTGTCCACGACAGCATTCAGTTGGTTGTAAATGTTCGACCAACGGACTTCGTTCAGTCCTAGGATCTCAAGCTTCATACGGCATGCCTCATGGGTTAGTTTTGCCAGTTTACCCTGCTGGGCTAGGGTTAATACATTCCATGTTCTTATTCTTGTCTGTTGTTTCGCGCTAAATGTCGTTACCGTAGAATCATTTCGGAATCCTTTCATTCCCGTTTTCTGTCACGGTTTTTGGGTATCGAGAACAGTTGCTTGTTGGTCTAACGTCCCCTAGCCATCGTGGGGGCTGCCACCTTAGAAATAGCCTCCGGTGGAAGAGCATTTCATAATCAGCCGCTGGATGTCAGACGCTCGGGACGTACCTCCTCAATCTAGCTGAAACCAGAAGGACAGGACAACAGTGCCGAGGCACACAATTCTTAGCTGGCGGTCTATGTCATCGCTTGACCCGTGGAAGCATGAGGTGGGAAGTTGTGAGGACCAGAGCTATGTTAGACGCTCTTCTATCGACTCACCGTTTTGCGGCCTATTTTGCAAAATATCTCCGGGATATAATTTCCTAAGTGCAATTGAATGACTTCTTAACTCAGTACAGCCTCTTAAGTCCTTTTCAGTCAGGCTATAGAAAAACCTGTAGTACAACAACGGCGCTGATAAAAATTGGGAATGACGTTTAGAGAAACTCTAGATAAGAAAAATGTCACTGTAATGGCTCTTCTCGATTTAAGTAAAGCATTCGATTCAATCGATCATAATGCTGATACAAATTTAATTTTGACCTTTTGTCTACCCCCCCCCCCTTCAAAATTTATTGGCTGGATTTTGCATTTTGAGGGCAGATAAAAAAATATTTATCAAAATTTCGGGTTCTGCCAGAATATCTTTAACAAATCCGATGAGTTTTTAATATTTTTCAGATTATATGCTTTAATATTTTTATGAATCCCAAAAGCTTTGTTTAGTTTTGCCAGTAGTAAAATGAAAACTAATAAGTTCCCGTCGTATATGGTGTTTGATAAGGTGTCAATACTAGTGACAGTCAAGAAATCTGGAATAATTTTGCCAATTTTTTTCAAGGTAACTATAACACATTTAATGATTCTTGATTGACAATACTTCGGCTATTTGCTAGAATATACAAGTAATATATCAGTCAGCCCTATTATCACAGTGCAAGAGATCTTAACTTAATTGCATTAGAAGGGTTGGACTCTTGAAAAGGACCAGGGCCGGATGGAATACCACCTTTTCATTTGCAGAAGCTCGCTACCTCTTTCGTGAATCCCTTGTTTTGGCTCCTCAATAACTTGCTAGTGGTGCGTTTCCATCGCAATGGAAGCAATCGTTTCTAATTTCTACTAATTTGCTTGAGTTCGTGAATTTCACTTTTGCTGCTATGGACCGTGACAACAATGTCGAGGCGTTATACACATATTTTACTAAAGCGTTCGATAGGGTTGACATCAAACTATTGCTTTTTAAACTACAGCGCACAGGATTTTCAAGTAAACTCCTGACATGCATTGAATCATATTTGTCAAAAAAGATACAGTCAGTTCAGTTTAAAGGAAAGATATCTAATCACGCCAATGTTAGATTTGGTGTTCTAGAAGGCTCACATTTAGGGCCTTCAATTTTCATTTTATTTGTTAATGATATAACTCTCATATTGAAACGGGTAAGAGTTCTAATTTATGCTGACGATATGAAATTATATCCCTTTCGTGACGGACCATAAAAGAATGATTATCTCAAATTTTCTCTTATAAACTTAACGTCCTCTAGAATAAAACTTTCTTTACTTCGGCTACTTTATTCACCTATGCACTTTTTGGGGTCAAATTAGAACCAGCACAATTGTGCTGGTCCGTCCTCAAGCCGGTCGATGTTCTCTAAGTAATTGCTAAAAATTGCCTACTTTTAGGCGTTTTTGGTACAGAAGATTTATTGTAATTATTAAATCACTGCAAAGTGTTAGTTTGTAGAAATTTAGACGTATAATTTTAAATCTAGGAACACGAGATCACCTTGACAGGGTATTCAAATCATAGAAGTGAATAAAAAGAAGATAATAAGAACAGCAAATCCCTGTTCCAATCTAATTCATGATTTCGATAATATGGAGTAATATTTTTCTCCCAAGTATTCAAAGTTCCTTAAAAAACTCGTACTAGCTGATATTGTGTTCCTTGAGTTGAAATTATACGTCTAAGTTTTAACAAACTAACACTTTGTAGTGATTTAATAATTAAAATCAATCTTTCATACCATAAAACGCCTAAGAATAGGCAATTACCGATGGAACTTGGACCGCCTTGGGGACGGAACAGCACAATTGTGCTGGTCCCACTTTGATCACCCAGAAATCTTGTGCTTTTCAACAAAGCACCACTTTTTCTTCGCCGTTTTGCAGAACTACTCTTTTTCTATCGATTTTTATCTCTGCATACCTGGATTAAACAAATATTTTTAAAAATACGACAGATAATTTTTTTTCAACTTCTAGGGTGATTGTTTACTTTTTGTTTATCTTTTCGTGGCGTTTTTTTAAAAACAATTCCAATCAAAGCTGAGGCTCAGAAATAAAAGTTAGAGTAATAACTCGATCATAAAAATTATTTACATCCCATATTATCAGGAAAAAACAATTGAAAAAATGTGTAAAACCAATGCCGAAAAACAGCAGATTTAAGAGAATTTAAACCAATTTCAATAATTGGTGTCTTAAAAGCCTCCTTGATATAAATGTAAAAAGTGTCACATAGTGCCTTTTACAAGGAAGCACGAGCCATCCAATTTCAACTGCTTGCTGGGCAATGAACAAGTTGTACGACAAACCAAAATAAGAGATTTAGGAGTATTACTGGACTCTACGCTTTCTTTTGTTGATCATTACAACTCAGTTATTCATAAATCTCAAAGTATGATTGGCTTTATCAAAAGGTTCAGCTAACATTTCAATGATCCTTTCACAATAGAGACTTTATATGTGTCATGTGTCATTTGTGAGATCAATACTAAAATATTGTAGCGTTGTTTGGTCTCCATATCAAGATGTTCATTCAAACCGTATTGAATCTGTACAAAAAGAATTTTTACTCTTTGATCTAAGAAAACTAGAATGGGAATCCTATCCGACCGTCGTATGAGTCCCGGTGCTTGCTCATCAATTTAGAAACTTTTATGAAAAGAAGGGAAACTGCTGGTATAGCTTTTATAAACGATCTCATCTCACAACGCACTCAATCGGAAGATTTATTAGCGAGCTTAAGCTTGTATGCTTCAATTCGCTTGTTGTTTGTGTTTTTGTGCCGAAGTGTGACGATAGAGGGATAGGGGTTTATGATATGCGTATTTCGTAAATAAACAAAATTGCATGAATTATTATTTGTGTTCCATTCACATTTATGTAAATAACAAATAATGGACATGAATGTCGGCTTCCTTTCATAAGACATGCAGCTATCGGACGCTACAACTGTAGTTTATAATGAAAGATTAATATGTATGCAGACAAAAATTAATTTCGCTCAAATGCTTCTCACGACCAATACTTTGTTGCTCGCTCTAGGGCACTGCACGCCGCTAAGGTTGCAATGGAAGTTTTTGGCATTATGGAATTATTGCACTGCCCATAACCGCATAACAGTAACATTCGACAGAAGTAGGCATTGGAGAAAATGGGACCCAAAGTTGCAACTTTTAATATTATGGGAATGAACAGAAATTGTAAACATTTTTCATTAATTCGTAATCAATTGTTTAGCAATAAGATCTTCTACAGCACTTCTTGTATGCTGGACCTATTGTCAGAAAATAAATCGAACCTAAACATGATTGATGACACGCATTAAAACCAGTCTATTTTCCTAGTGTGACTGTTATGCGGTCACATCGGTTAATAATGGTCAATGAGACAAAATGACTTGGTGTTTATTTCACAAATCCTAGAACAAACATGAAAATTTTATTCAGGTAGTCGAAAGTACTTGTAATTTGATGATGATCCCCGATATTAACTCAATAACAGCAAAACATGCAAATGTTACAATTATGCGGTTATAGGCAGTGCAGGAGTTACTTAAAGAGCTTCTACAGGACTTCCTCGAAGAATTCCTCCAATAGCTTTGTAAGGAATTCTTCATGCTGGTCTTTATAGGTCTCCTCAACAGGAAAAGAATAACATTTCCACAGAGATTCCTACTCGGAATAACAGGAAAAAAACTTATAAAACATTCCAAAAGGGTTTGGAGGAATCTCAGAAGGAGTCCCTGAAGGAACTTCCAGAAGAATTTCAGAAGGCATCTTGAAATCATAAATAAATTCCAAAAGAAATCCCGTGGGGAGTTCCTGGAGCAATTCTAGACGGAAATTTTAGAGAAATCTTGAATAAACTCCTGGAAGAATCTCAGAAGCAGATATTTGTAGAGTTTTAGAAGGAGCTTCTGTTTCAATTTCTGAAGAAAACACAGAAGAAATTTCTGAAGGAATCCTGAAAATAACTTTTGAGGAATCCCGAAAGATATCCAGAGAGAACTGGTGAAATCTTAGAAAGTAAATCCTGGAGTAATTCCAAAAGGAACTATGGGAGGAATCCGTAAAGGTATTCTTCGCGGAATTCTGAAAGATCTACCAGGAATTCAGCATGGAGTGAAACGAAGGTTGCCGAAAAAAGTTCCTGGAGGAGTCCGGGAAAAAAATCCTGGATAAATCCTAGAAAGAAGTCTTCGAGGAATCCCAGAAGAATCCAGGAAGGAATTCCTGAAGGAAACCGAAAAAGAACTCCTGGAGGAATCCCCGATGAAACTTCTGGAGGGGCTTTAAAAGAATGCTGCACACTCAAAACAGATTTGCGGGCTCGGCAAAAACGCGCACAGCCGTCTGCTCAGTAAAACTATCAGCTGATATCCCAGCAAAAAGTGACATTTGTTAGCTGACTCTCAGCAAAACGATTGCCGAAGCTCAGCAATGAACTGTCAAAATTGCTGAGATCTCAGCAAAATTGTTGTTTGCTGATTACTCGGCTGTGCAAATCTCGGCAAAAGAATGGAAAAATGCTGATATCCCGGCAATCTGAATTAAGTGTGTGGAGAGTTTCCTGCAGAGATCTCGGAATTAATAGCTGAGTGAATTCATGAGGGAAACCAAGAAGGAACTCCTGGAGGAATCCCGAAAGGAACTTTTTTAGGAAACCCAGATATAAGTTCTGATGGGATCTCAAAAGAAATTCCGGTTGAAATTCCTGACAAGATGTCCGAAAAAACTGGTGAAAGGGATGAGAAGAAAACTTTGATAGAACTTCTGAAAAAAAACATGGATAAACTTTTAGAAAAACCTTAGAAAAAAAATTCCCGGAGAAGTCTCAGAAGGAACTTTTGGTGGGATCTAAGAAGGAACTCCGGAGGAATTCTTGGAGGGAACCCTACAAGAAGGAGGAATTCTCAAATGAAATCCTAAAGGAAATTCTTGGAGAAATCCCAGAAGAAAGTGCAGAAGGGATGAAAAAGGGAGGAATTCTTAAATGGAATCACAAAAGAAGCTACTTGAGGAATTCCAGAATGAGCTGCTGAAAGAATTTTAGAAGAAACTCCTGCAGTGTCGTGGTGAATTTCATTCGAATGAACCCAATTTGATATTCTTAATACATTTATTAGTGAGCAAACTAATATCTTTGAAAGAGCTCCTAGACTGATATGAAGTTTAACTGTATTGGGAGCATCAACTTCCTGTTTTCGGCATTAAGCAGAACGATGGATGGTTTATTGAGTCATTAGCTGTGGTGATAACCTCCACTGGTTGCACCTATGGTCTTGATGTTGGCGATCTGAACCTGGCAGTGGGCATTGTTTTCTTGCTATTGTTGTTTTTAATAATATTAGGTAAACATAAAAGTTAAAATTGAAATCAAAACTAAGTTTCGATTTTTTTTTTGCTTTTTGATATGAAAATTTTGTTGAGGGGGGAGGGCTTATTTAACAAGCTACGTCATTTATAGGAAAGGGGGGGGGGGTGGTTCCGAATTTGTGACGAAATGCTACGAGAGGTGAGGAGGTATTAAAAATCTTTTAGAAAAAGCTATGTTATTTATGGTCCTTGGAAAATCATATCCCGGAGAGATTTTGCCATATAAGCCCCACCCTACTGTATAACCGTATGACGATGGCATCGCTCCCTTTCACAACAGCATTCTAATAGCTTACAATATGACATATGTTTGAATGGATTGAATCAATTTCACAACGTGATATTGAATTAATCAGAACCATGATGGACATAACAATTAACTTCATACAATAATCTTAAAACATTTCTCGCGTGATGTTTCGACTGTGTGTCCATCAGTTCCAGGCCGGAAAACTTCGAGCAATCCGACAAACAATATTGTAATCCTCGATGACTAATTGAGTCACAAAATTAAAACTAATTACAATATTTCATTTCTCCACTGCAAACAAAGCTACCTACCTGCACGTTCCAGCTTAACGATTTGCAAACGGCACAAAGCGGGAAATCAGATTATACCGTAGAATGGCTCCCTACCCCGCCCCAGCAACAGCAGCAGCAGCAAGCGAAATAACAAAGTTCGAATTGGAAACCTCTTCGACCTCCTGACGCCCCAAAGTTCAACCACGTTGTGCTGTCCGTTGGTGTTCTGTTCTGAGTGGTGAAAAGTGACTGCTCGATAGTGCCATGCTGGAGAAAAAAACCAAGAGGATTAGTCAACTGAACTGTGAAACTTGCAGGCAAGTCATCTGCGTCAGCGTGCACTTGGTTCTGCTGCTGCTGGCTGCCTAGCTGGTTGGCTAGCTAGATGGTCGCGCTACTCGTTGTGCTCCGTAGATATCCGCTGCAAACACAGTCGGCAAAAGTTTTCCTTCTAATACCAGCAGTAAATTCTAACAAATTCACATTGATCCGGGATTCCTGGGCAGAAGCGTGAACATGGCTCCCAAAGAGCCCGGGCAAACGATAATGACGATGAGTTCGTCGACGACACCCTTGCTTGATTGCTCGCAAGACTGGCTTTGGAACGTTAGCTACAGAGACAGGGGCTCGCAAGTTTTTCGATGACATGGTAAGAGAATCAAACATTTTTTCGATGAATGAAATGCGACGCTTTTGGGCAATCCCAAATATATGTTTGCTAAAATCCTGATACAGGAATTGAAAATTCTAAGAAGTTTTAAAATTCTAAGAAATCAAAAAAATCTTTTTTTTTGCGTATTTGTGTGTGCCTTGGTAATCATTATCGAATAAAAATCTGTAGTTGTTATCATTAAACGCTATTTAGAGATACTCCGTTTCATTAGAAAATTTAAAAAGCTTCCTGCTATCGGCCTCACAGGAAGAACCCTAAATCTCACAAGGTTGGGAACCCGTGTCGACTTGCTTCACTGGCACAACAGTTCCAAGTCGCAGCTGCGATTTTAAAAAGCAAAACGTTGTTTCGGATCTGGGCGGGAAAAGTTTCGCACTCCGGGAATGAACTGAAAATGAAACCATTGATGCAATCGCGCTACCGCCACCAAACGGCACAAAGTGACAATAAGCGCTGCCGAACCGACCGACCGACCGACCTACAGGACTGGTTGTCGTCCATGGCAGAGCGGCTGCGGATAGCCAGCTTAGCCGGAACTTTTACCGCACTATCAATTTCAGTGAAGCTGCTGCCGTGATGTCATTGTTGTCTACCACATTCCAGTGGCTGGGGGTTTTGTTTTTTTTTTCTTTGATGGTTTGGTGCAATTGGTGCTGTTATTGTAGTGATCAAATACCTTGTTCATAAGATGCGCATATTCATCCACTATTCAATATTGAAAAATATATCCTGCCAATGGAAATAAATGTTTGTGGGATTGGTTTTCATCAGAATAGAATTTTTCTTTGCGGACATCACGTTAATGACAAGTAACCCGAACAAAATCCGACATAATCTGTAATAATAACTTAAAGCAGTTCATTGTGGTTAAAATAAATATCAAATTTTGTCACAAGGCCGAGTACATACTTGTTTTCATCTGCCAGCATCATTCCTTCCTTCGCTTATTGTAAGCTGATTGATTTCGGTAAAGTTCATCATATTTAGAAATGTAAATCAGTCGGTTACAACGGTACTCCATTCAATTGCAAAACATGGACATAATTATACATTTAAAAACTCATGCTTCAGATATAAAAAAATAAGAACACAGGTGTACCTCGATTAAGTGGACATTTCAATTTTCAAAATGTCTATAAAATCGAATTTTACATAAAATCGTAGCATTTTTCATTTTGTTTTATTTAAATTGTATTCCAAAATGTAACAAAACATACACAGCCATTCTTTGAAAAAATCCTGAAAAATGATAAAATCGACTACTTCGATCATTTTTCTTGTCATTATTAATGCTTGCAGTACATCGAAAATGCATTACAAGCATTAAAGGGGCCAGGCCTACTTGCAGCGTTATTGATTTATACAATAAAATCATTAAACGGGGACATCTCGTACCAACCGCTCAGTTTTGTATAGAAAGCTAACTACGTGAAAAATCGGTGGGGGTTACGTTGCTAAGAATGTTAATGTCACCCCTTGATCCTTGGAATCCTGAGATGGAACACAGATATTAAGGCCGTGTCCTGGCCCTAATGCCTAGGCTTCCCGAGCAGGAGAAAATATCTGAAGAATAAGTTACTGAGGTATGGAAAACCGAATACCTACAACCTGAATGAGGTATTAAGTAGCCCTGCATAAAAGGTAAAATACCCTTAATAATAACTGGTGTTTATTCTGTGCTTAACGCGTGAATAATGACATCAGGTATCGCAATACCTAAATAATAATCGGCGATTTTTTCATACAAATAGCGATTTTTCCATAATTGAATAATACCTCAAGCAGACCTCAACACCAAATTAATAACTAATTAAGCGCCTAAACTCGCTCTCTGAAACGAAAAACACTACTGATCTCTCCCAATTGCATGGTCAAGTTTAATAAACAAAACATTATAAGAACTTAAATAAGAAAAATCAGAAAGATCAGTTCAATAGCACGTGATTGGTAGTCAACAAAAGACGTATTTGAAAACTTTTGCTAGAATATGTAACGGATAACTAATTTTAAATGACTCACTCAAAGTGCAAATTTTCGGTAATACCAATCCGTGTGGTCAATTATGAATTTAAATTAACTCAACGTACATATGTACAGATGAGTAAATTATTGGTTAAATTGGGAAAAATCCACAGCTCAGGTGAGATTTGAACTCACGACCCTTATTCGCTAGACACGTGCTTTACCAACTAAGCCACCGAGCCAATGAATGACCCGGCAACTTAGTTGTCATAAGGTTCATTTCCAATCTCCTTTACCGCAAGTATAACCATCTCTGTTGTACATATGTACGAAGAGTGAAAGCGATTTGTTTATTGTTTGAAACTGTTTGCCTATCGTACAGGCACCGCTTCCCCAACCACTTGTAGAGGAAGAACAATAGGGTCCTAAAATTAAAGACAAAATCTCGCTTATATTGAATAATACGATCAAGCATGGTAATCTAATCGGAATTGTACTTTATTCGAACTAGAAAAACAAAGGAATAATGAGAAAATTCGAAATGAGTAAAATGGTAAATAGTTGTACTTTGACATTTGAGGTCAACCTTGTGTGACTGAGCTCGACATTTTTCGCACTGGGATTTCAAAAATGTTCCTATCTGACATACACGGTGAAAAAATCGCTCAAAGTATGTGTTATAAGCTAGGGACGAGACAAAAGGCTAAAAAAATAAAAATTATATATTTTCAACTACGCTTAATAAAAACGCCAAAAATGAGTAAATATGTACTCTTGAACCATATATAGTGGTTTGAAACAAGAATCCCGATAGGACTTTAGGAGCCTATTGCTACCTAGAAGGCGATCAAACGCGTCGTTCGCATTCTGTGTGATACGACGGATAAGTACGTAGAGGTAGATGCTCGAAAACGACTTCATAATAATTCATTCAGAGTACTGGCGTTTTTCAAAAATTTGTTCAAACAGAGTGAACTAAGTACACAATTCTAAAATAACCAGTATAATAAATATCTTCATGAAACGGGTATTGGTACATTTTTAATATGATGCCTAACAGCTACCAAACAAACATATTTTGATTTGGGAAGAATTACGAAAAATAAGATAATTTCATCTATTTTTCTTAGATACACATGGTTACAGAGTGTTCCGGAAAATCTTCCATTAATTCCTCTAGAAGTGTCACAAATACTGCTTTTACGAAATCTGGCTCGAATTGCTTCACCAATTCCTCCATGATTTCTTACAAATCATTTTAGAGATATTTTGAGATCTACCAAAAATTTCTTCTAAACAATCTTCTATTTTTTTTCGAGAATTTGTTCGAGTATTCGGCCAAAAATTCCCTCAAGAATTCATTCAGGAAATTTCTTTGGGGATTTGTTTAGAAATTTCTCCTATTCTAAACTAAGAATTTTTCCAAAGCATGTTGAATGATTTTTTTCCGAAATTCTTCCGTTATTTTGCAAAAAAAAATAATGAGTTTGAGCAGAAATTCCTCGAAGGATTCTTTCAAAAATTTGTTCAGAGATTCCTTCAGAAATTTCTTCAAAGATTCCTTTTATAAAACATTCAACGATGCCTACAGAAACTATTCCAGAGTTGTTTAGAAGATGTTTCAAAAATTCCTTCAAAAAGCAACTTCCAATTTCTTTAGAAATTCCACTAGGGATTACTTGAAAAGTTGTTTTAAAAGAGTTGTGAACGAAAACTGTGGATGAGTTTCTGCAAGAAAATCCTTCACAGATTTAGCCTATTTTTTCGGAACTTTACTAGATTATTTTGTCCGGAAAATTCTTCGGAAATTCCTCTAAGCAATGATTTATTCCAAAACTTTCTCCGGGTTTTGCTTGAGAAATTGCTCCAGGGGTTTTTTTAATTTGAAATTCTGTCAGACAATCTTCCTGGGATTTCCATAGAAATTCTTCCAGGGACACTTTTTAACAATTTGTGAGATCCATTCGGGAATTTCTTTCAGGGATTCCTATAGAAACTACCCTAGGGGTTTCTACACACATTTTTCGAGGGAATGTTTAAGGAAATCCCCTGTGGCTTTTATTATCCACCCTAGGACTCATTTTAAAAATCTTTCACGATTCTTTAACAAATTCTTTCAGGGACCCTTTGGAAACTCCTCGCAGATTTACATTGAAAAATCATCCAGGATCCCAAAGAAATTCAGTCAGATAGTCTTTCACAAAATCTTCTAGGAATTCCTTTAGACTTGGACATTCTTCAAAAATTTCTCATAGAACACCTTAAGAAAGTTTTGGACGGATAGCTTCCAAAAATGTTGCATGGATTCCTTTAGAAAACATTTTATGATTTTCCTTCAAAAAATATTGCATAGATTGTTGCAGAAATTCATCTACGGTTTTCTTCATTTTTTTTATTCTGATTCTTCCAGAATTTTTTCAAAGCATTCATATAGAAAACTAAACATGAACTTCCCCAAATCTGCTCTCTGGATTTATATTAGAAAATGATTCACGGTTACATAAGGTATCAGAAATTCATAAGTCCTTCAACATTTTCTCAGAAGTTTTAAAGAATTTTCTCGAAGAATTGCTTTAGAAATTTAACAAAAGATTTTTAGGGAATTTTCCATGGTTTCTTCACATTCCTTAAGATATTTTTTCAAAATTTATTTATTCTTTCAGAGACTTTTACAGGGATTCTTACGGAAAGGCTAGAAGACATCCTTGCAGAGATTGCTGTAGAAACACACACAGAGATTTCATTAGAAATTCCACCGGGTATTCCTCTAAACTTCTCCAGGATTTCCTCCAAGCGTGCCTCTAGTAATTTCTTTATGGTTTCCTCCGGGAATTCATAAAAAAAACTGTTCGAGATTTTTATTGGGCGATTTCTCCAGGTTTTTTTTAAATATCTCATGAGGTTTTGTTAGGTTTCCAGGTATTTTTTCAGGTATTCTTCCTGAAATTTCTTCAAAAAATCCATCCATGGATCCTTTAATGTTTTTTTCAACTGAAATTTATTTAGAGTTTTCTTCAGATCTATATATATATATATATATATATATATATATAAATGAGTTTGAAGTTGCTTTGAGGCAACAAAACACAAGAACGGGTGGACCGATCAGCATAACTCTTGCATGGTTGGATTCGTATTCGTGGTGGCTGTGTTTATATGTACAAAAAGTTTCCAAAATTATCTAGAAAAGTATGAAAATAGTCAAGTTACTGATTCTTTATGATCTGGGAAAGAATTCAACATGATCGAAATAAAACCAATCTAGAGGGCGGTGCTGCAATGACCTTGACAGTTGTCAAACCATCACAAGCGGGCAACTACGCTTGGGACAGTTAGTTTTTTATAAATTCTCTCTGAAATTACTTCAGCGATACTTTCGGAAATATTTTTTTGAGACTTCTTCAATATTCTTAGAAGTATTTCAGAAATTTCAGCAGATTTTTTCAAAAATTGTTTCATGGATTCTTTCAGAAGTTTTTCCAGCAGTTTTCTTAGGAATTGCTCCAGCGGTTCCTTCAGAGATTCCTCTAGGAGTTCATCCATGGGAATGCACCAGTGAAGGGGCGCTGAAATCGGGGGACCTTGACTAACTAGCCCTGGTTATACCATGACAGCACTAGAAATAATTCATCACACATCTTGTCAGTAATCTGCCAAAGCATTACAATGACCTTTTTAGGAAATTTGTTACAAATTTTGGAATTCAATCAGCTCAGTACTTGCCAAAATAGTATAAGGCATCTACCAAAAATATCAGGAATATATTACAATTCTCGGTGAGGAAAAATCTACCGCCCATTCGCCATGCATGCAAAATATTGTCAGAGAATAAATCTACTCATCATGATCATCGATAACGCGAGAGATATTTATTTAAAAAAAGTCGAAAAAGGGATGTATGAGATCAAGGTTAATATATAAAACTAAAGATGTCATGAGGTATGCTTTGGCGCTATTATGGGTACTCCATAAAAACATCGAGTATGAAGTGCTCCGCTTGTCAAAAGGCTGAAAATCCCTGCACTATAAGTCATCATTACATAAAACGTAAGTTGTAAACTGATTCGATATTTGTGGCTTCGTGACCGGGTGGCTTGTGTCACCAAGCATTTGGTCGCATCGTGCAAGGGAGCGTAAGTTCGATTCCCGCCGCAGCTGTCAGGAAAAGTTTTCGGTTGTGCCACTGGGCGTTGCATGCAAGTCCGTTGTCTAGTGTCGTGCTTCCTTTAAAGAGCGAATAGCTCACTGGGATGCATTGAACGTGTTCGTGTCTTTGAAAAAAAAAATGCATTAAAAAATCAACATACAATCGAGTAAAATTATGTGATATGACCTTCATATCGTCGGTTTCCTGCAATAGGGGCACAACTCAAAATTTGTCATTTTTGAAATTTTGATGGCAAATGATGAAAAACTATGCAATCATCTCACAAAAACCCGTTTCAAAATTCGTTGAGAAACGCGAGATTTCGGTATTTTCGTCAATTTTACGCAATAAAGGCACTACTCAAAATCAAACAACTTTTTCAACATGGCACACAGAGATGTCCATATCCTCAGTGTGGGAAAGAGAAATAGAAAACACACCACTCACGCTGTGCATCTGAACAGGAGCCCTTCTCTTATATGTGGATCCACCACTGCGATTCGGATGCGCGCAAGCATGGTAGGTAGAAATAAATCTCTTAGCTCCCTGAGCACTAGGCCACACAACAGTGCGGCGAGAGCGATTTAAAATTCTCTTCGGTGAAAGTGTAAAAAATCACCCGGGCGCGCGCTCCAGTGAGGTTTTTGCGCCAGAGTGCGCGCTGCGGTGAAACACCGGAGAGTTCTCGCCCCGGCGACACCATCGTGATAATTCGGTGACTGCTGGGTGAAAACACGAGAGAGCGCCGGAGAGCGATGCGCGCGAAAGAGTGAGCCACACTCGATCCAAGGCGGACGAGCAAGAGCACGCACTAGCGCTTGGTCTACCTACCACCCAAAACAAGAGAAACTGGCTTCTTGGTGTGGTGAAAAATGTTCCTATCCCCAGTGTGGTAGATAAACTGACGCCGCAGTGAATCACTACAGTGAAATGCCATCTCTGATTGGCACATATAATAAATTCGTCGGTTCTGATTCCGGATAGTTTTTGGAAGAATGGCGGTGGTTTTGTATATTGGTGATTTTGTGCCTTCATGGTCAAACAGTGAAGAAAAAATAAACGGCATTTCGGATGTGATATCGAGTTCGGCTGATGCTTTTCAAGTCAAGCAGTTGCAGGAGACTTAACTTGGTGAGCCCGTCCCAATTAAACGCCTTGTTTTGCTGTTCTTCTTTGTGTATATTTCAAAATAGCTACACTAAATTAATTTCATAACAATCCAGTCCCATAACTTAATCATATCCGAACTTTCCCGTACCAAAATCCCTTCTCCTTTCTATTTACGAGAGCGTGGTGAGTCGCTGGCATCTCGATAAATAGATATCATCCCTTCCCTATTATCCTTTCCCATTCACATGACGTGTTTGTTATCGTTTCAGAGAGCGATCAATGGCGCTTAAGCCTAGGCTTGTTAGCCAGGACACATGGTTCAAATGCCTGTGCTCTATCCCGGAAGCAAAAAGGCCCATGGAGTGACACATTTCTTAGCTATGTCACTCCCAACGTTGATGTTAAAAAATCACTTACACTCACATCAACACATCTACATGATCAACTCAAATACACTTAAGCTGGAAAGTACTTACAGGCTTATGTGCCTGAGGGTTGCGAGCGCATACCGTACCGTGTCACACGACGCTCTCTGCGTCATTACTGGTATGGTGCCTATCAGCATTCTTATCAGTGAGGACATGGAGTGCTTCGAAATGCGCGGCACAAGAGGCATACGCAGGACTGCCAGGATGGCCTATATGGTCAAATGGCAGCGCGCGTGGGACAGTTGCACCAAAGGAAGGTGGACCCATAGGTTGATACCGAGGGTAGATAGTTGGATTAATAGGCGCCATGGGGAAGTTACATTCCACCTGACACAGGTCCTTACAGGTCATGATTGCTTCCGACAGTATCTACACCGTTTCGGGCATGCGGATTCTCCCGAATGCCCAGCGTGCAATGGTTTAGAGGAAACGGCGGAACACGTTTTGTTCGTATGCCCGCGTTTTCGCCCAATGCGTGACCGCATGCTTGCCACATGCGGGGATGATGATGATGATGATGATGATTGAAGTGTACCCACCATCAGCGCAAGGATTACCTATGTCTGCAGAATCACTCCGGGAGGGAATGATCTACCTGATGGTTTGTTGTAGCAGGGTGAGTTAAAATTCCTGAATTCCTTCGGTAGTCAACATAAAGTTGCTATCTCATGACAAAAGACTGGCTACTCCACGAACTTAGGTCCGGGCATCAGTTCATTTAACTCCCTTAGGCTACCCCTCCCGTGTATGTGTGTGAATCCCACAATATAAACATGGAAATTATACAATGTAATAAAACCGAAATAATGAAAGGTAAAATTAGATGGATCTCACCAAATGGATCTCCTGTGCAGGATCTGCTGTTTGCATCCATGACATCTTGTTCCTCTTGTCTAGATCTGGCGTCACCATCGGGGCGTAGATTGGACAATCAAAACTCCATAATGACCTTCTCACACATGTGGTGACCCTCCATAACCCAGGCAAGAAGACGGTCGGCAGACCGACACCGAACGCCGGAAGGAACCGGCGGATGGCAGGACCGAGGGCGGAATCTTCAGCAGGAGTTTGGAAGACGATGGATGGACAGCGATAAAACTTGAATGAACTGCGACCGGACGGACGACCAGGATCAACGACGGCGAGCCAACAGGAACGGCCAGTGGACAGCAGACTTGACTAACGGAGACAGAGTAGTACTTGGTAGGGCTTGATCTTCGGAAAGTGACGGCGGGTCAACGGATGGTAAGAACGGACACCGGATAGCAGACTTGATTTGACCTTCGGCGAGCCAACGGATGGTAGCAACAGATAACAGACAGCAGGCTTGACTACGGGCGACAGGGTATGGCTTGGTTGGGCTTGATCTTCGGGAAGTGGTTGCGAGACAACGGATGGCAGGAACTACAGGAACGGACACCGATCGGCGAGATTGACTGGCGGCGGGGCTTGAATTGATCTTCACGAGTGACGGCTAACCAACGGATAACAATAACGGATACGGACAGCAGGCTGACTACTTAATTTTCGGCGCAAGGACAGAGAAATAAAAGATCGATTGGTTTTCGCGACTTGTCTCTCCAAAATCTCTGTTAAGACTGGAAAAGCTGAAATGTAATTATACAAAAATATTACGTGCAGTTATCCTTTGACTTCAAATTTACTTTTCTTTGTCACTTCAATGTACATCATCCATAATCTTTTAGTTGAATTATACTGGATATCTATGAGGATTAGAGTGGGTCAACGTTGTATGGAGAAACTTTAAATTTGATCGTATCGATCCGGAACAAAGCTTTTTCAATCTATACACCTTGTCCTTTTTATACGTCCATGCTTGGCTGAGCGACGAAAAATTCTACCGCTAAGACAATGAGCAAACTCAACAGTTTTATATTTTTTAAAACATCTTCGTGATTAGGAGAAGTGTACAAAAATATAAAAATGTGTAGGGGTAGGCGGGGCATAATGAGCAGGTGGGGCATAATGAGCACCTTGTATTTTCACTGTAAATCTTCAAATTAACAAAACAAATTGCTTGATTGTAGCCTTATTATCTAAAATCCAATGAGTTGATGACAAAACATTAGTCAAAAAATCCGTTTACCTTGAAAAAATTATCAAAATGCGTAAAGTGGTCATGTACTGGGAAAATATTATAAGAATCAGGTGGCCTAAAATAAGGTTTTGGGTATCAAAATCACAACTTAGTGGGCATCTATCGTTTTTCTTGATATTCCCTAGGCCAATGAAATGTATTTGTAACACTTTTCAACTATTTGTATAATTATTTTGTTGAAAAAATATGCTTCAAAGAGTTGGTAGTAGGGTGGGGCAGAATGAGCAACTAGTGATAAAATAATGAAAATGGTAAACATCTTCAACAAACAAATTTTAATTTTGGTTTTCTCTGTTTTGATGCATATAGTAAGGTTTTGTTTGTAACTTTCAATTTATTAACTTGAAAATTTCAGTATCTGTAAATTATCACCGTTTAAAAATTCCTCAATAGAAGACTCATTGAAACCCCACAGTTCCCTACAAATTAAACCCCGTAATCTCTTCAAATTCTCATTGATTGTTGCCGGTATGCTTTATCATTGACAAGAATAGTCAATTAGCATTTGATTGTGTACAAAACTGATATTGATCATCCTGCCCCACCTAGGGTGCTCATTATGCCCCACCCACAAAACGCAACTCGCGATTTTATACGGTTTTAAAAACATAAAATTCTACAACATTATAACTTTATTCGGAATTTCAACGATTAGCTTTCGTCAGTTAAGGTTCAAATGAGGATTGAACGTTAAAATTACACATTGGTTGCATTTAATTTACTGGATTTGGTGGCAAAATGCTTAGGCTGCTCATTATGCCCCGCCTACCCCTATTTTGATCATTATTTTGTCGGTAGAATTATTGTTCGCTACGTAAATCAAGGTTTAGGTGTATTTGCGTCCAAAACAACTGTGCAAAATTTGGGAGCGATTGGTTAGGTCCCTGTATTCCGCATTGCGATACATGCTTGCCACATGCGGGGAGGACACAAACCCGGACAACTTGGTCCAGAGGATGTGTAGGGATGAGTTTGGCTGGAACGCCGTTTCAACGGCTATCACCCATATCGTCTGGGAACTACAGAGGAGGTGGCGCGTGGACTCGGAGAGTGGCTAGTCCAGATGCAGTACAAGAGGTGGTCCAGGGGTTCGGAGTCGACTTCGTAGGTCATACCGGTGCCCTGCGGTCGAGATCGACCCTTACAACGATTAAGTGGCCGCGGAGAGGAAGTCCCGGTAGCGGTGCTGTCGTGGCGTCGGTCTACTGGGTTGGATCCGAGCCCGCGGTTGGAAAGGGGTCCCCGGCAAGGGTCGGGGTAGGTGAGATCCTGCTGTCTGCAACCTACGGGTGCATCTGATAGGGCCTGAAGGGTAGTGATACCCTTCCTTACGGGTAGGTCAGATCGGGTTGCACGTGGGCATCAGTTCTTGATGTCCGCTCAGCAGTAGGGCGCGGGCGGGGTTGACCCTGCCCGCCTTCCGAGGACAAAGGGAGTGGCGAGGACCACTCGGGAAACTGGCTAAGCGCCAGCATGCTACCGTGATGGACTCTCCAAAGCGAGTCATCGATGTTCGTTGCTGCAGGCTACGCAGCTAACCTTGTGGGTGCGATGTGCACTAGCCCCTCTCGGAAGCAATACCTTCTTGGTGGTTCCGGAGAGACGTAGGGTTTGGCGACCATAGGAATGGTTTAGTGGGTACGAGGAGAGAGTAGTCCTGGATTTTACTTTTGTTGTAGAAGACGGCCTGTCAGACCTACACTACCCTAACCTTCTGTTAGGGTGTCTGTTGAGCAGATTATCCCCCTATGGTTTAGAAGGAAAAAAAAACTCAAATACACTTACACAATCTGAATCTTGCCGCATCACTCGCTTATAGTGAATTCCCAATCAACCCATTCCAAATATCCAACTCCTTGACACCTATGGAGGCGCCGGTGAGTCGCTGGCCTTTCATAAAGTAGGTGTCATATCATCACATCCTTTCCTTTCCTCGTAACGGAGAAGATGGGCGTGGCCGGCAATGGAAGTTTTCATGTCTTTTATACTTCAACCTCTGATTGGATAGCTGTTTCTTCCTAAACAGCATTCCATAAGCAATTAGAATAGGAGTATTAAAGTTTTAACATGACAACTTTCAGTATGCAATCTACGAATTACTCCGTTACAACGCAACGCAACTCAAAATTAAACAACTTTTTCAATAGTCGCTGAAAAATAGTAATCCAAAATTAATAAAATAGATAGTACTTCAGCCCCTTTCCATGATACAACAATAAAAATTTGTTTACTTTTGTCGAATAATGAGAGGAATAAGTGAACTTGTAGGAGATCCTTGAAAATTGGCAATTTTCAAACGCTCGTTCTGACAATTCACATTTTTTGAGTTGTGTCCCTATTACAGGAAACCGATGATATGATACAAAGCCACCACTAGTGCTGGACTTGCTATGTGGTACGGTTCCTCTCAATACATCATTTTCAAAAGCCCAAACCACAAAATATTTATAATTTCCAAAGCAGTCTAAATTTATGCTTTATGGAAATACAGGTGAAGATATAACAGCAACTATTTTTAAGCTTCCCTTTATCAGGTGATGTACAAGTAAGGCCACGTTCATACCATATTCCTGAAATTTTCTTCCACTCTCAAGATCAAACAAACTATACCCAAAACAAGCGCTGCTTGATTGTAAGTTCTATTTACTGAGCCCCAATTTGACAGACCCAGATTTATAACTGAGATATGTAAGCGCCGTGAAAAAAAAACTACACATTTCATTCCAGTCAAACATTTCTTTACTTTTTTGATCAATGAAGAAATTGCCATGCTAAGCATATATTTACCGTCTGTTTTTCTTTCAGCTCCTCAGCCGAACATGCCAGGTATGCCGTAAAGTGACTTTCCGCGTAGCATACTGACTGGCAAAGGATTTATACCAGAGCTGAAGCGAACCACGGGGAAAGCCGTAGGAATTAGATTGCAAATCCGTGTAGGAGTCAATGTCTCATTCATATATTATGGGGGGCGCGCAGACTGAAGGTGTGACTGAAATGCCAACCGATCCAGTGAGTGAAAAGTGTTGTTTATTTAAGCAGAATTTGCATAAAAATCGAATCATGAGAAAAGCTAGTGCTACATTTGTCCTCTGCCTGGATCCGCCCCAGTGCACACCAACTAGAGGCCACCCAGCGTAACGTTAGTAGCATCGGATCAGTGCGATTTCAAGGCTTTAGGACCTGTCACAGGGGGTGGGAAAGCGAGAAAAAGGCAGCAGTGATGCGAAGAAAACATGTAAAGCGAACATCCTTACACGTCTAAGTGGAGGCAAACAGCGTGGTCGTCTGGCGGCAATCAGTGGATCGGATAAATTGTTTTCACAGTTCAACCCAAGCACAGGGGGATGAAGAGAGAACTCTACATGTGTGCATAACTGGAGCATGGAGTAGCTTCGAGTGGCGGTTGTGGAGTGGAAAACGACAGATTCAGGCAGAAGTAAGGCGAGAGGACAAGTTAGAAAGCGCTAGCCAATATTACCCATTCGACGTCGGACTGGAACGGGACCGCGCCGGTTTCGATCAGTGAAAAGGCGGCCAACAATGGAGATTGTTTACATGCAAATTGCAATGGTGCTCTCGCTGATAGTAAAATGTTTGCACGGATCTCTATCGACTACCCTGCAAGGTAAGTGGTTGTTTTCGTTTCGATTCACTCGAACTTTGTACGCAAATCGATCGAAGAACTAAGACTTGGCCGGAGGGTTTCACGTACTTAACTTGCATGATGCAAATTGCATCTATGTAAGAGGATAATAATAAAAGAGGATGGGTTATTCGAAGTATGGATAAGTCGCCCAAGTAAGAATTTCTATGCTTTATGCTCTTAAACAATAATTATTGGGTATTTTCATAGATGTTGTAAATTATTTTAGGTTTTGAGAACGAACTTTTACGTCCTTTTTTAAATTTGATATTTAAGCATTTTTCAAATCCACATGCTTATCATATCGCATCGGTCTTAAGGACAGACTTGTTAGAGTCCCAAAATGGCCGCCACAATGGCCGACTTTGGCACCTACTCACGAGGGCACAAATCTCTTCGTAAACAAAACCAGTGCACCTGAGCTTTTTATTTGAAGCTAATTACAAGTGAGCAAGGACAGAATAATGAAATATATTGTTGTTTGAAGCTTGCTTCTTGAGATTTGTGCGTCTGAAGTTTCGATGCAATGTTGAAGCGGGATTTCAAGACGTTTGTCCTTAAACATTATAGATTGCAGAAGCTTACCTTAGCTTAGACTGGCTGTACATGTCAAAGGTTGCTCCTCCGTGATTGGTCTGAACTGGTATAAATTGCACTGAGATCGCTTTCTGAATAACTTTTCAATCGTTGATTTTGCGATATAGTTTCCTCAGAGAAGTTTCTACATATGATAAAGTACATCTTTTAACATGAAAAGTTGGATGATCAATCCACCTGTAAGATACGATTTTTTTTTGAGAATATGCAGATACCTTCGGGAAAGTTGTGCAAAATGTAATTTTCAACAACATTGTTAAAGATGTCATAGTACTTTATCTTCAACTTCACGTGATATATTGCGTTGTCTGTGCATGACCCCTAGAAATCATATATTTCATCAAAACTGTTTACCGAGATTTTTTTACTTTTTTGACCTTCTGCAAAGTTGTTTGGAATGTAAAAATACATGTTTTTTCTGAACATCGAACAAAAAACGATAACTTTTGAAATAACAAAGTTTCATACAAATTATTGATTTTTTTGGGATAACTTTGAACTCGTCTAACTATTTTTGGCGTAAATTTTTGAATGCAAGTTTAAGTGTATGCTTATGTGTTATGCAAACAATCATTAAATGTTGATATTAATGAATAACTTCCTATTTAAATAGATAGAAAGTTGTGCAATTTTTTAAGCTCAACAGTTTTACAGAATATGCAAAACATGTAAAAAATCTCTGATCAGGTAGAAACTTCTCTGACGAAATTATATCGCAAATATCAATGGGTGAAAAGCGCATGTAATCGGCAAACCAAAACACGGTGAAATGTATTAAAAAAAATATTTGGAGGAATCAAAGAAGGAATTCCTAGAAGTGCATTCCAGGAGAATTCCGAAAGAGTATGCTCTGAGTGAACCCTGGAGGATTTCCTGGAGAAAGCGCTTCTAGCGTTTAAGTACCGTAAACCGGGGTCAAATTGATCAGCGGGGTGAAATTGATCATTCGGCTACTACATTGTATTTCCATACTAGGAACTCTTAAGCGTCGTAATGATCTTAAACTTTTTACGTCATCTGGTCCGTAGATGTCTAGAGATGAGTATAGAATTTTATTTTTATAGAAAAAAGTTAGTTTTGCCTTAATTTTTCAGGAATTTGCAATGTATTAATCATTTAGCTGAAATCATGGCTACTAAACAATCGATTGCTAATAGGACTTCCCGTAAATTCTCTGTTTTAACATTTTTGTGGAGCCTTGGTTGGAAAGTTATGTAGCTAATACGAACATGAAATAGTTAAAAAAAAAGTTCATTTTATGTTGAAATAGTCATTTATTGTGACAGAAATCACTTATTTCATATGAAATTGCCTACCTTTAGGCGTTTAAGCGTAAATTTCAAAATTTAATTTTGCGTTTAAAGTATTAAATTCACTAGTTGTAATATTTTAAAAGCGTTATTCGTTTTTAGAAAAGCAAAATAAGCGGAGAAGGAAATTTTCCTTTCCAACCGATGCTTAATTGTATACTGATCAATTTCGCCCCAAAGTGGCATTTCCAATTTTATGTTATTTGGAGCTATTTAACTTAAAGTTTAAATTTGTTGAACAAAATTCTGTCACGTGGTTTCATGGAGATCCACTGGGAACTGATTTTACAGAAATTCTTTTGGCAATATTTGGAATTCCACTAATGTTATCCGCAAAAGTTGTTTTAATGTGATCAATTTGACCCCGGATTACGGTACTTATATGTTAAAAGTAAATCACAGTGACTGTGAAAGAATCACAGCATATATTCCTGAAACAATCACAGAACGTATTTCTGAAGAAGCTCCTATGCAGGAGCAGCAGCGGGTATTCTGGATGGATGGATTCCTGAATAAATTTGTGGATGAACTCCATAAAGATTTCTCGGAGAAAGATGTAAAAGAATTTCTAGATGGCTTCTTAGAGAATTTCCTGGTTCCTGTAACCCCCTAAAATTAGCTTAAACAACTCGTTTACAAATAGCTGGATGCATTTCTCTTACAATCCTTCAACTCGTTCAACAAATCTTCGGGTAATCCTGGAAAAAAAATTGGTTGAATCCCTGGAGACGATGAACGGATTTTGATATTTTTGACCAAACACCTGTATAAATTTTTGAAAACATCCCGAGAGGAATTTCTGAAGGAATCGCTACAGAAGTTTCTGGAGCAATCCTTGGAGGAATTCCTGGAGAAATCCCTAGAGGAATCCTTGCAGGTATGCTTCGAGTAAACTTTGTATGAATCCATGGCAGAATTTCAGCAGGAATCCTTAGAGCAATGATGGGAGGAGTCCCTGGAGAAATTTCTGAAGAAATTTCTTGACAAATTCCTGGAGGAATTTGTAGTCAAATTTGTGGAGGAATCTTTGGACAAATTTCTGGACAAATTCCTCTAGGAATCCCTAGAGGGATACGTGGAGAAATGCTTGGAGGAATGGAGGAATTCCTGGAGAAATTCTTGAAGAAATTCCCACAGGAATCTCTGGAGGAATTCCTGGAGGAACTTCTGAACAAATTCCTGGCGGAAACCCTGGAGAAATTGTTGAAAGTTTACCTGGAGAAATTCCTGATTTTGGTAGAATCCCTGGAAACATTTCTGGAGGAAAAACTGGAGGATATCCTAGATAAATGCCTGGAGAAATTCCTGGATGAATCTCGAGAAAAAATCTGGAAGGGACCTCTGGAAGAATTCCCGGAGAAATCCCTGTATGCATTCATAGAGAAATCCCTGGATGAATTCGTGGAGGTATTCCTAAAGGAACTCCTGGAGGAATTCCAGCAGAAATACCTGGAGGATTCCCTGGAGGAAATCTGGGATGAATCCCTGGGGAAATTTACGAAGACACCACTTGAGGAATTCCTGAGGGAATCTTTAGAGAAAATCCGTGGTGAAATTCTGGTAGGATTCCCTGGAGAAATTTCTGGAGGAAACTCGGAAAGAACTTCTGAACAATTACCTGGTAAAATCCCTAGACGAATTGTTGGGGAAATTCCGTGGAACTATTCCTGTAAAATTTCCCGGAGGAATCCCTGAATGAATTCCTGGAGTAATCTCTAGAAGAAATTTCTGAAAAATTCCTAGAGAAATCTCCCCTAGGAATTCGAAAAGGAATTTCTGGAGGTATTCCAGGGGATAATTCTGGAGGAATAACTAGAGGAATCATCGGAGAAATTCCTGGAAGAATATCTGGTATAATCCTTAGAGGAATACCTGAAGCTATTCCTGATAAATTCCTGGAGAAATCCCTGAGGAAAATTTCCTGGATTATTAATTCCTGGAGGAAACCTAGGAAGAATTCCCGGAGGAATTCCTAAAACAAAATTCTTGAAAGAATTTCTGGAGGAATCCCTGAAGGGAGCCATTTAGAAATCCCTAGAGGATTTCTTAGAGGAATTTCTGAACGAATGCCTGGAGGACCACCTTCTGAAATTCCTGAAGACAAGCATTTGGAAACCCCTGGATAAATCTCCAGAAAAGTCCTTTGAGAAATCTCTTGAGAAATTTCTGGCGGAATCCCTGCAGAGATTCCATGAGGAATCTCTGGAGGAATCCCTAGAGAAAATCCCTGGATTAATTCTTGAAGGGTTTCCGTGAAGAATCACAGGAGAAATTTCAGGAAAAATTCTGGGAGGAATCCCTGGAACAATCTCTGGAAAAAATCCTGGAAGAATTCCGGGAGGAATTTCTGAAGCAATCCCTGGAGGAATCTCGAGAGGAATTTCTTGAGGTATCTCAAGAGAAACACCTGGAGAAAAACCCAAAGAGCAATTCATGAGGGAATTCCAGGTAGAGTTTCTAAGAAAATTGTAGGAGGAAGTACTGAAGAAATTGCTGAAATTCCCAAGGAAATCCTATAGGAATTTTAAAAAGTGTACGTAGAGGAACTCCCGGAGGAATTCCTGTAGCAGTTTCTGAAGGAATCCAAGGAGGAGTTCCTAAAAGAACCCCAGGAGAAATCTCAGAAGCAATCCTAAGAAGTATTCCTAAGAGAATTTCTTAACAGTTTCTGGAGGAAGTCATGGATTAGTCCCTGGAGGAGTTTCTGTTAGAATTTCAGGATAAATTCCTGAAGGTATCCCAAGAAGAATTCATGGAGGCATTTTTAAAATAATTTCTAAAGTTTTTTCTGTAAGAATCATAGAAACAATTCCCTGGTGATTCCCTGGGGGAATTTACGAAGAAACCCCATATGGAATCCTGGAAACAATTCCATCAAGAATTCTTCAGAAGATCTCATGAGAGCTTTCTTAATAAATTCCTGGAAGAATTACTGTAGGGATTCCTGGATAAAAAAAACCTGAAGAAATCCATTACTGCGGCAATTTCTGGACGAACTATTGAAGGATTAGGTACTTGGATGCATTCCTAGAGATTTTTTTTGTACAAAATTTGTACAAAGCGATTTTTCGATTAATTTTTAAATAATCTCTAGTGAAATTCTGGAAGGAATATATGGAGAAACCCCAGAAGAAATCTCTGAAGGAGTACCTACAGAAGTATCTTAAAAGATCTCTGGAAAAATTCCTGATGCAAACGTTCATCAAAGCACTGATCAACGCATCGGAGGAATCTTCAAAAGTATCCCAGGGCAAATCCCAAATGAAAGTCTGGAGTAATCCCTAGATAAATTCATGAAAGGGGAATCCATGATGGAATCACAACTACTAGGGATACCATCAGTGTTGATTTAGTAGAACATGTCCTGATTTTGGACTCATTTTGACGAATTCCTAACAAATCCGATGAGCTTAAATGTTATTGATGGAAATAAAAACAAATATCCCGAGAGGCGGACCTGGTGTGATGGTTAAATCGCGTGACTATCCCGCTGTGGACTTCTGTTCAAATCCGGATTTGATTTGGCCTATTTCCAACAAACTCACTAAATGTGAGTTCTTCCTTCGAACGGGAAGTAAATCATGAATCCTAAGATGAGCTAGCCTAGGGCTACAAATCTCGTTGATTGAGATAAAAAAAATCAAATATCCTGAAAACATTAGATCTGATAAATCGACTACTTTTTCTTTATCGTAATCTTTGTTTGAAAAAAAAAAACATTAAAGATGATCAATACCGAAAAACTTTTCAACTCTTTTTATTTGAGGAGCATGACTATGCAATTACGTTCCTTTGAATTTCACAGAGCAACTCGAACTACTCATAGCTCACATCGTGAGCACGTTGCGCAATTTCCTGTATTCAATCTACCGGGTTTCATTCGTCTGATATTGAATACTTGTTGCATTCCTTGGATTTTAATTAGCACCATCCGATACATCGAGCCTACGTCAATAGAGTAGGTTCAGTCCCACCCTACGAAGCGGAGCATTCCGATTGAATGGCCACCACCCACCGTCCGTAGTATGAACAAAGTGAATCTGTGCCGGTGCGGGGACCGCAGTAGGACGAGCGTATCGCATCGAAATTCCTCTTCGCACAGGCCAAACAGGAGTAAGATTTGTTATTAACATTCCTCTATTCAAATCGTACGTGAACGACTCGGAACTTTATTCGCCGAATGTGTGGTTGAATTGCTGTAGCGTGGCAGCCGTTGGCGAAAGCTAGGCGTATCATCACGAAGGCGAAACGTGCACTGGAGTGATTTGGGAACAGATTCTGTCATTTCTGTGGAACTAAATAACTTGATCATGTTTTTGAGGGAAAACCTGAAGTTTATGACCTTTAACATATATTTAAGAGTATTTAATATTGGGCAAATCTCAGTTGAAAAAAGCTGTTCAAGTAATCGTATTCGTATATAGAACAGTAATATATGTACTGATAGGGATGTGTCAAAAGGAGCACAAAAAACTTGGAAGTAGATTATGATGATTAGAAAATTAAAGCTGTACAATCACCAATTGATAAATCAGATCTCTGTTAATCTCATAATCCTTTGATTGTAACGATAATGCAACTCAAAGTCACCCCACTGGATCATTCCGAGCACCAGCATAAAAGCAGACACACTCCGCTCAGTCAAACATTGACTGACTGGTGCCCAGGGCAATCCACTGAGGGTCGTCGCAAAAACCGTTTCATCCGGATGAAAATCTAATAGCACATGAGGAAATACGCTGCACAATTGCTCCTTGATTACAGCCCACCCATGTCGTTGAATGCCGCATGCATGTAGTAGGTAACGTTCAGCTGAATGCTGCCGAAAACAAGAAAAAAAATGCTGCACCTATCTCATGGCTACAGTTCGGATTGTGACTAATGGTGGACGTGAATCGATATATGGAAAGCTACGTTCATTACTAGTCGGAATCTCGCTCGAAAGCCACCGAGTACCACCCACAGGTTGCTGATTGCGAAAGGATATTGGAATCAAAATTTCCCAGAGGTGCTAGACGACCGAAGCCGCTGCGCTGGATGTAGTTCAGGCCAGGATATATCCGCTCTCTCTCCATCCCTCTCGGACACTCCCAACTACTCTACAGTATTCATGGTATTTCCCTATTTTGGAGCTCCATTCAACAGCCGTGCCAGTCCGTGCGTGAATTTTTAGCTTCCCCAGAAGACTAGCGGCGCGGCACGAGCCTGGAAAGCATGAATTATTCCGCTGTAATAAGGACTAGAATCAGCAATTTGTTATAACACGTTCAGATTAATGTTACAATAATTTATGCTAATGGGCAAACATAACAAACACCGCTGTGCTAGGTAATGATGCTCCCAGTACGTACGGTGTGTGTTTTAACACCTTGCAATGTTTTCGCGTGCGATGCAGGCATTGAATGGCTACAAGCGGAGCTGTCGCTAGAGGGTGGAGATTATACAACCGTGGACTTTAGTTTACAGCAAATTCCCCATGTGGGATGTACCACGTACCATGCCGTCTATGCGGTTTTCATCTGCGGTGGTTTCGGTTGAATAACAAAAATTGAGACTTGCCACCCACTCAATACTTCTAGTGGGGTGGCCACACTTTTGTAACGCATAATACTCTAAAAGCCGAAAGTCTTACCCCCTAAAACTGGTTAAGAATACAGACTCTCAAGAAACAATACATATTGGTACAAACTTTTACCTTCCATAACTCACGTGGTTGGCCACCACCGCCAGCACCACGCGAATGCTGAGTACAAAAAGCGAGGTTTTTCAAGCGTGTTGTACAAAGTACAACAGCGCAATCACTCGAGGGATAAATCTTAAAACAAAATCAATAGAATTTAGAAATAATTTTAATTTAATTCATTTATTCATTTTTTCGGTAAGGGGAAAAGCCAGGATGGAAACATTTATATTGATATGTTTCAATCCCAGGCGTAAAAACCCCTTCAAAAAAGTATACAAAAGAAAAATTACAAACATTTCTAATTCTAACTTTCTTCCCCTAACCTATTTATTACAATGCTTAGTTATTGTTTGATAGACCTCAGACAGTCCGAAGGCTGATTAGGAGGTCTTTAATCGATGGTAGTTCAGTGCAAATGAGAGTATTTAAGTATAATAATCAATATATATCATATAATGTTTTCAATAACGTATTTTTTCAGACTATTTTTAAATATGTGGATTGAAGTAAAAGTTTTCAAATTCAGTGGTAGGTTATTGTAGTTAATTATGGCAGGATTTATGCAACCAAGCTTAATGTAATTAGTTCTTGGCATTCTTATTTGTATATTAATCATGTTTCGTGTGTTGGATCGGTGTAACTCACTCAATGATTGGAGTTCTAAGTTACGTTTAATTAGATTATTTTTTACTTCATAAACAAACAAAGCTGATTCGAAATACTTAAGTTGAGCAAAATTCATAATGTAGTTGTTTTTGTACAAATCAACAGTTCTAACGTTAGGATCCAAATAATCTTCCCAAAAAATAGTTCTCATGAGCTTGTTCACAGTTATTGAGATTTTACTAATCACGTAATTAGGAGCGTTTTGCCATATTATACAGAGATAACAAATTTGTGAATTAACATGGGCATAGAATAGATTCTTCTTCTCTTTAAGGAGTATCATGTAGCTGCTTTGGCGGAGTATACCGAGAAATTTACTAATTTTCTTATGAATGTGTTCATTCAACATGTAAACTCCATCGCAGACTCTGTTGAACTATCAGACCCAAATAAGCCAAAGAGACAACCCTTTCTAGCTTTTCTCCACTAAGCCACAGGTCATAATGTATGTTATCCAACTGATCGTTCTTACGGAATATAATATACTTTGTTTCAGATGTATTAACCGTTAATCCATTATTGAAAAACCATTGTTGTAGTAAATTCAAATCATGTTGCATATCTTGGTAAAGGGATTCGAAACTATTTGCATTATAAACTAAAGCGGCATCATCAGCGAAGAGTTGAAGCTTTCCTTTCAAAGGAAGATCAAAAATGTCGTTTACATAAACGTTAAATAGTAATGGTCCTAGGATTGAGCCCTGTGGTACGCCAAAGTCAACAGTCAATTCTCGACTAGTATGATTATTGATGCTTACACATTGACATCTGTTATTCAAGTATGATTCAATCAGTGAGAAAGCTTTGTTTCTAATACCGTACTGATGGAGTTTTTTCAATAGTATTGTGTGAGAGATACAATCAAATGCTTTTGATACGTCTATAAAGATTGCAGAACATAATTTACGTTCGTCTAAGTTAACCTGAATTTCATTTATTAGATTGACAGTGGCGCTGGTGGTATTCGAATTTTGTTGAAAGCCATATTGATTTTTACTGATTATTTTGTGGCGATCAAAAAAACTTTACAGCCTTTGCTGTATAATCTTTTCGAATGGTTTGGATAGAATCGGGAGGATTGATATTGGCCTACAGTTTCCTAAACCTGTTTTGTAGCCGCTTTTGTAAATTGGCACTATTTTCGCTGATTTCAAACAATAAGGAAATACGCCGTCGGCGATCGATTGGTTGATTAGAGAGGTTAGTTTTTGAACAATTATTTCTAAATTTTGTTTAATAACTTTCGACAGAATACCATCTACTCCTGCTGCATTAGAGTTTTTTAGGCTACGTATGTAGTTGCCTACCTCATTGGCTGATGCTGGTAGTATAACAATAGAATTTGCAATTGATCTATTCAATGTGAAATCTCGAGGCTCATTATTAAATTTTTGATCCAAATTATACAGAAGCTCGTGAGGTATGTTGATGAAATAGCTATTGAATGCATTACATATATCTATGTCATCCTCCAATACCCTATCATTCAAGAGTATTTTCGAAATACTTGAATTTCCTTGTTTTGTTTTTCTTCGAAACACAATTTAATTTAATATACTCCACACCTTTCTAAGGTGTGCGAGGAGGAAGCGATTTTGGCGTTTTTCTGAGGAGTTGAAATAAAACTCAGAAATCACAACGCAAATCCTCAACAGCACCGAGTGCGAGCTTGCCGCGCAGCGAGGAGTTCGTCCAACATTCATAATTGCTTGTTGCGTTTCTCACGTCCACTCACACTCAAAAAGCTCTCGCGAGTTCCACTTCCATACAAAGAAAGACTCTCGAGGCGAAAATCGCACTCAAAAACCCGAAATAATCATTGTTCCCCTCTTCCTCGCTCAGTTTTTATTGACTCTCTGTTTCGGGTTCGTTCGCTCCTTCGCGACGAGGCAAAAGCAAAACACCACTCTAGAGCATGTTGCAAAACTCTTTTGATTTCGAGGAGGATTATCAAGCCTGCTTATGGCCAATATGTGCATTCAGTTGATCAATATGAACTCTGGGCAGTTTTCTCAATTGATACATTTCTTCAACGTTTTAGGTTGAATGTTTTACAGTTTTGACGTAGGACTACGTCTCTCTTTTCTATACCGGGAGTCATTCTAAATTTTCAGAAATCGGCCGCGTTACGTTTGAAGTGGAGATTTTGAGCGTTAATAACTCAGCCATTTCTCGTTGAATTTTCAAAATTTTGGCTCCAATAGATTGCAAATCTTTACACCAATTATGTCCAATATTAACATTTGCTGATTTTCAATAGCAAACTATTGAAAAATTGGGAAAAGTAAACCCATGTTTATTCCAGCCAATCACGATCGAGCACATTTTGGATGCTCCCGTCGAATATAAAAGCTACTGCTTCTTCGCATCTTCCCTCATTTGTCTTTGTCGTCTCGACGTGAACGCATCGAACGAGAGCTGCCCACTTTCTTCGTTTGCGTTTTCGCTCATTCTTCTTTGACGGCCGTGTCGGCTCGGTGGCGGTGGTTTTCGGCAAGGGTGCTGTTGCACATTCACCTTCTAACCGTCTAACGCGGCAGACCAAGGAAGTGTTTCAACATCGGATTGATCGACGGTGGTGGCAGAGACAGCAGCAAAATCCGGAATCGCACCCACGGCAGCAAGCGGTGGGCCAATTTTCGACGGCTTCCAGCAAACAGCACGGAGAAATCCAACACGCATTGCGTGGCATGATGAATTGATTTCAACTTCTTCGAAAATGCTTCCTAGAGAGTTAATTCCTGCATCGACCGAGAAAGTGTAGTGAAACCAAATAGTGCAAGATTGAATTCTAGGTGGTGGTTCAGCAACAGTGAGGGCGATCACTAATCTCATCCACGGCAGCAAGCGGCGAGCCAATTTTCGACTGCGTTCAGCATTCAGCACGGAGAAATCTAACACGCATTGCGTGGCATGATTAATTCATGCCAATTTTCTGTCTGAAATCGTTCAATATTCAAACGGTTCTTTTCAGGACCATAGAAAATTATTCCTCAAGAGTTGTGAATCAGATAATTATTTCATTCCATCGCTCGGTAAAAGTGTGGTGCAACCGAAAAGTGAAAAATTGTATGCTTGGTGGCCCCGCAACAATAATGATGCCGGCCACTAATTACTCCACCAGGAATTTAGCAACGCTTTATCCTATCCAGAGCATTTTTCGTGAAACATTGTTTAATTTAACCATTTTTCGAATTAAAATTATCTAAATCTTCCAATATTTTGATTACTTTATTCGTTAAATGAAAATTTTCTCATTTCTCGGTTGATTAACCGTTTCAAGCGTCTGGTGCATGCGGGGCGGGACATGCAAACGAAATAAATTGGAAAGCCAGCCAAATGGGAGGAGCTTCATTTGCTAATCTAGGGGCATAAAAGCTGTTCCCTCTGATTTATTTCGTCATTTTCATTGGATCAGTCAGGGAGGGTGGAGGTGGATATCACCTCCACGGCTGCGCAGCAGCACGTCAACTGCGACGAGTGATAGCACCAGAAATCTCATCCACTGATCACGGCTGCGGTGGGCCCGGCAATGGAAGTTACCTCCGCAGCTGGGCAGCTGGGTAGCTGCGCACCAACCCAGCGACGACTCTCGACTATGTATCTGATAGAACCAGGAATCTCATGCACGGCAGCTGGCGGCGGCAGTTTTCGATGGCTTCCCGCATTCAGTGCGGATAATTTTCAATGGTCCACTGCACGAATTTATGCTGGCCTGCTTTCTCTCACTGAAAATTTGACGTTTGACCGGTGCCAACACCTATCAAACGTCAAATTTCGTGTGAGAGTAAGCAGGCCAGTAGAAATTCGTGCAGTGATCCATTGTCTTTCTAAAATCAACCGTTATTTGAACGGACCTTTTCAGGACCAGAGAAAATTATTCCTTAAGAGTTATAAATCGGATAATTTTCGGATATATTCCATAGATCGTTAAAAGTGTAGTGCATTCGAAAAGTGGATGGTTGAATGCTTTGTGGCTCAGCAACAGCAAAATCGATCACTAATCTTTCTACACGAAATTTAGCAACGCATTATCTTATTCGAACAATTGATACTACACCTGGAACATTGTTTTATTCTAATATTTATCGAATTAAAATGATCGTAACTATTCAATACTTCTATTAGTTTATCCGTTCGATTAGAAATTGTCTTAAAGAACGGTTGATTAGTCGTTTGAAGCGTCTGACACAATGTGGGCGGGTCATGCAAACGGAATAAACCGGAAAGCCCGCCGAATGGGAGGAGCTTCATCTGCTAATCTAGGGGCACAACAGCTGTTTCCTCTGTTATCTTTCGTCATTTTCCTTGGATCAGTCAAGGAGAGGGAGATGTCACCTCCCAGCTAGGCAGCAGCACACAAACTCAGCGATGACTCTCGGCTATCGTGGTGGCAGCACCAGGAATCTCATCCACGACAGCAAACGGTTGCATTCAGTATGGGTAAAATCGCATTGCGTGATGAATTCATGCAATTGTCTTGCCAAAATCTTCCGTTTTATAAACGGTCTTTTCCAGGATCAGCGAAAATGAATCCTCAAGAGTTATGATTCGGATAATCAAAAACGACAGACTGAAAGCTTGGTAGTTCAGCAATAGTGAAGTCGGCCACTAATATGTTCTTCCTGGATGAAAACAACATTATTGTGGAAAAAGAGTTTCACGTTAAACTTTACTTGAAAAGATCTATCTAACGCCGTTCAATTATCTAATAATTTTATCCGCTCGATGAAAATTCTCTCGTAGAACAGTAATTTGACCATTTCTCTTGAACTAGTCAACATCTTTCCAGGTAACCGAACCAGCTGAATAACAGCATCTTGAGCTAAAGTTAGCTTAAGAGTGATTTGTTTTACTCTTATACAGCAAAAATGTTTGTTGGGTTATAAATGCATTCAGCGAAAGCGATCACACAACAGCTTTACTCAACACATCAGTCCACCATTTGTATTATCATAACAACATACATTGTATTATGGAAATATAAAAGTCGGAATCTCGTTCCAGCCTTTGTCCTACGTCAACATTGCGGTTATGTCTCAGACATTACCCACTCCTAGTTTTTAGGTACGGATTCTTAGATAATCGAATACAGATTTTTAGAATAACTTATACAAATAGAAAAAAAAAATGTACCGAGACAATCACCGGAATCATCTAACGAGCGAGCACGAGGTGGTCGAGAGGTGGCGGCTGCATTACGATGATCACCTCAATGGCGACGTTGTAGGCACCAAAGGTGGCGTGGTAACAGATCTAGGAGTACGTGCACAGGAGATTGAAGAGGAGTTTGGCCGATTGGAAAACAACCAAACCGCTGCTGTGCCTCTTCATGTGAACAAACATGCTTACCAATCTGGAAAGTCCACTGTGACTATTTTACACAAAGTTGTTTACGATATCGAAAAGGCATTCGCTCAAAAGCAATCCTGCTCGGGTGTTTTCTTAGATATTGAGGGTGCCTTTGACAACGTGCCTTTCGGTGCCATATTGGAAGACGCACGGGGTCATGGTATATCTCCAATGATTTCCAATTGGATTCACCAAATGCTCAAAAACCGACATCTCTTCTCGACATTGCGTCAAGCGGCGATTAGGAAATTGAGTGTTTGTGGAATCTCGTAGCAGATACGCTATTGAGGCAACTCAATAATAGCGGTTTTCCTACTTATGGTTTTGCCGACGACTGCCTAACATTGTTAGTCGGTATGCGCATCAGCACCCTTTTCGAGCTGGTGCAAAACGCTCTTCAGATAGTTGAGGGTTGGTGTCGCCAATATGGCCTTTCGGTAAATCCGAGTAAAACAACTATTGTTCTTTTCACGAAAAAGCGCAACAGTAATGGTGTTCGACCTTTGCATCTCTTTGATTCTGAAATTAATGTGACTGAACAGGTTAAGTACATTGGAGTCATTCTTGATTCCAAGCTTTCCTGGACACCACATATTGAGTTCAGAATCAAGAAAGCTTGTATGGCCTTCGCGCAATGCCGGCGAACCTTTCGTACAACTTGGGGTCTTAAACCCAAGTATATCAAATGGATCTACACAACTGTTGTTTGGCCAATATTGGTCTATGGATGTCTTGTGTGGTGGCAAAAGGGCGAAGCGAGAACGTTCTTAACGGTACTTAATGGCGATGTCTGGAGCACACTCTTCAACTCACACTGCAGCGCTCGAAGTTCTCTTTGACGTTTCCCCACTAAACATTCATCTCAAACAAGAAGCAGTTTCTTGCACTTGGGTACTCGGTCTACTAGAGGAAACTCCTGTGAACCGCACATCAACACACACCTCGTTGTTTTCACTTTTGGTGAATTGGGGCAAAATTATTCTTGCTCCAAGTGATCTTACAATTGCTTGTAATTTTCCGTATTGGACATTTTCCACGAAATTCCATTCCCTGGAAGAGTGGACATCTGGTTATCTGGAGAGAAGTATTTCAGACGGCTTCGTATGTTACACTGATGGCTCCCTTCTCGAAGGTCGAGCAGGTGCTGGTGTTCATTCTCGTGAGCTAAGGCTGTATCAGTCTCACTCACTTGATAGACACTGCACCGTTTTTCAGGCCGAAATCTTTGCTCTTATGTGTGGAGTGCAATCAGCACTTCAGCAGGTCGAAGATAGTTATCGCTTGTCGAACTCAAATCGAGGAGCTGAATCCAGCAAACGCTTTTCACCTTGTGGCCATTCTTCCACCGCAGGAAATGAATTGGCTGGTGAGTTAGCTCGCACTGGAGCATCACATGACTTCATTGGCCCTGAGCCAACTATTCCGGTATCCAAGTGTTGGGTAAAGCTTCAGATTGACACCTGGGCTGCCACTCAGCACAAACAATACTGGAATAGTTTGGAGTCATGTCGCCAAACAAAATTGTATTGTACTGAGCCATCTCTAGGGATGGCAAAGTATCTAACAAATCTGTCAAAGCAGAATTGCAGCAAAGCATTGACTGGCCACTGCCAACTCAGCTATCACATGGCGAATATTCAGCAAGCTGATTCATTTGCCTGTGATAGCTGTGAATCCGATTAAGGAACTTCGTATTGTTTGATATGTAACTGTCCAGTTTTTGCTCAACTGCGTTTATTAAGTGAAACTGACTTCAGAAACCTGAATCTTCAGGACGTTCTGTTGTTCTTGACTCGCTGTGGCTTTATGCGTTATCACAGTGCCCTTCGCGTTGTTTGAACCCATTGTGGTACGCTTATGCGTTATTACAGTGTCCTTCTCAGGACGCTATGTGAATCCATTGTGGTACGCTTTTGCGTGTATGGCGACCCTATTCCCTTACCTTTCCCCTGTCCTATCCTTTTTCTTTCCCTTCTCCGTCAGTTAAATAATTAATAGGCTCGTCTTCATGGCCCAAATTTCCCAAATGGAGGAGAACGTGCCTCTGGAGCCGACCTAAAGGCCGTTCACAGCAAAATCCAGACAAAGTATTTATCCTGTTTCTTAGTCAAATTACCACGGAATGGGATGAATCTTTCTATGCTCAAGACTGATACATAGACGAACGAAAATAAAATACATTGTTCTCCAAATCACCTTTCGTATTCAGGATGGCACCATCTGAGTTAGCACGCAGAAAATCTGTTTTGCACAAAAGCTTTGAAAATTTGTATTCTTTATTAACAAGTTCTCCCAAAATTCCGTTGAATTGTAATGGACGATGAAACATACTGCTTCAGAAAGTTCAAATATCTCACAGGACAGGATTTTAACACAACAAACTTACCATAAAGAAGATCCTGAACGTCTGAAACGAAAATATAAAACCAAATTCCCTGAAGGATATTGAGTATGGAAGCAATATGTTCGTGAGAGCTAAAATTTCAGATTTTTGTAACAACATACGTTGAGACTTTTTAGGAAGAATGCTGCCAAAAGCGTCTCTTACATTTTCTGAACAAAAAAAAACATGTGACGTTGTTCTGGTTTGTTTGTTGTTTGGCCAAATGCCATTACGTTTAAGATACAATCACTTGGTACCATCAAAACAACGTTGCTTATGATCAGAAGGATTGTTATCCACCAAACCGTCCACAGCTGTGACCAATTGAATCATACTGGTCTATGACTGGTCTATGGTGAAGGAAGACCTCAAAAAGCAGTGTAGAGGTGTCAACGACCCAATAATTTCGTTCTCAGTGACATATTGCTTAGAAGTAAATCAACAAGTTCACTGTGCAAAGCTTCACGAAAGGTGTAAACAAGAAAGTGCGCGCAGCAGCTAATGGAATCAAATCCATATAAGTCTATATGCTGTGGTGTTAAGTATAACATTTGTCTATAATATGAATTAAAAATATGAATCAAAAACATGCTGTTGTTTTTCTAGAATAATTTTTCTGTGCCTTTACTGATACGTGAGTGTAGCTGGTCTGACAATACTGGAGTAGCATCTACGGGCGGTCAATCAAGCTCAGGCTCAATAACTATTTTCACAAGCAACATATCGCTTTGCGTTCTTCGAAAGGTTGTTTCCTCAGGAAATTTCGAACAGAAATCATTCATCGATTCAGTTTAAGGGATTCAAGGATAACCTGTGATGATTGATAACCTGTAATGATGATGGGCTTGATGGTCTTGTGACTGGCCTTTTTTTCGTATGCAGATTCGTTTGTATCTTTCTACCTACTTTCTCGTTTTCTTTTCCCTACATTGTATATAACTCATATTACAGTGCTTGAATTCGAGTGAATATGAACGATACGATCAGTCATCGGCGCCAACCATCACTACGAACGAACACGCAAAGGGAGCAAATTGAAACCAAACCTCTCGCCGAGAGCCTCTCGGTCTCTAGTAGCAACAAACACCCTCTAACATTCCTTTTCCTTCCTTACTGACTGTAAGAACTTGGCCGGCGCACCGGAATCGATCCAAAATGTATGAGTTGCACTGAGAATAAGTGGAGTGTCTTAGCCTTAATTCAGTTTGATCTCGGTGCAATTCATACCAGATCAGATCAATAACGGAGGATTAACCATTGCACAATGGTCCACGAACCAGATTTACGAGGAAAGATGCATGCAGCGCCTTTAAATTATTTTTTAGACAAATATGTACTTCTACAAAGTTGTTTCTAATGTACATGAAAATTAGAGTGGTCCATATTTTCACAGAAATTGGAAACCAAACTTTTTTATTTGCAAGAATAACAATATACATTGTTCGGAAAAGTTGGAGACCTATCAATTTTGAGCAAGTTTGCTGAAAACAGTTTTTGTGTAGCTTTAAAATTGATCGATCTAGAGATATTTTTTGCCTTTCTCGTACACCAAGGTGTACCGAAAGGCTATATGTTCACTCCAAAAACGAAAATTTGATAGAGCCTCCGGAGGGGTCAAGTGTTATATACCAATCGACTCAGCTCGACGAGTTGAGATGATGTCTGTATGTGTGTATGTGTGTGTGTGTGTATGTATGTGTGTGCGTATGTGTGTGTGTGTGTGTACAAAAAAGGTCACCTAACTTTTAGATAGTAAACATCAACCGATTTTAACGATCGATGGTTCATTCGACGCGAAATGTGGTCCCATTGTTTCCTATTGAAAATGGTTCGGATCGGTCCAGCCGTTCCGGAGTTATGGCCATTTAGGTGTTCCGGATCGGTACCCCAGGGAAGGGCCAGATATGAAAATGCAAGAAACCCATGCATGCGACCCATCAAACCACGGCATTTTCGATGATCTGATGAACGGGAAGTAGGAAAATAGTCTCAGACTATATCTGAACCGGTAGTGTTCCGGAACCGGTTTCGGGTGTCCTGCGATAACCAGTTGAATGGTAAGCAGGAAAGTAGTTTCAGACCATATTTGAACCGGTAGTGTTCCGGAACCGGTTCCGGGTGTCCTGTCGGAAGTGGCCAACAAAAAAATTAACCAAACCCATGCATGCGACGCATCAAAGAGCGGCTTTTTTGATAACCAGATGAACGGTAAACAGGAAAATAGTTTTATATCGTATCTGAACCGGTTGTGTTCCGAAACCGGTTCGAGGTGTCCCGCCGGAAGTGGTCAATTAAGTAGAAAAGTGAACCACACCAAATAGCGGCTTAATCGATAACCAGATGAACGGTAAGCAGGAAAATAGTTTCAGACCATATCTGAACCGCTTATATATTAAACTGACGAAGTTGAAGGGGTGAATACAACTGAATGCGTCTGACGACCGAAGAATAGTAGGTTGAAACGCGTAACGCTTAACAAGCTGTTTCCGATATTTGTCACCGATAATTACCAATCAATCCACAAATAACATATCTGAACCGGTTGTGTTCCGGAACCGGTTCCTGGTGTCCCACCGGAAGTGGCCAGTTAAAAAAGCGAATCAAATCCATGCATATGAAACATCAAATCATCAAAAATGTTGAAGCATGAAAATAGTCTCCGACCACACCTAAGATTACCAGCAGTGTTGCAGAATCAGGATTGGATGCATCGCTGAAATTACGAAGGTGAACAAAATCAATGCAAGCGATAAATATGCGTAAAAGAACAACATCTTAATATAAATTAAAGCAATCTTGTCAAATCACACCATTTCAGATTCCTGAGACGTAATTATACAGTAGGATGAAGCAACGCAACGTAGTATGGGGAAATTTTAATTTTATAGCATCAACACCCTTTTGCGGTTGAAATTACTACGCACAATTTTGATGCAACTGGTTTAGCCCTCGCGCTCTGTAACATGGTTGAAATTTGAATGGGTTTTGTTATAAGAAATTTCACTAGCTTGCACTTTTTTTGTCAAATTTTACAACCATCTTATAACCAATAATAATAAAATAAAGGCTAAACTGTGCAGAAAAAAAATTACCGAACTATCTTGATAATGATCGGCATCCAGTGCTAGTGAAGGTGGTCAAACAGTCAACTGAGAGGTTTGATTCTTTTCAGCTCTGCTTATACGTTTAACATAATACATAACTTCAGAATATGAGCCATCAATAAGTTTCAAATTCGATTATGGCTTTGATATAATTGTTGCTTTTCTGAATAAGTCTGACACAAATTTCGATTTTCTCTTAAGTCAAGGGGGTCCCCCTTTGAAAATTTTATTCGGAATTCATCATTTTGAGGAAGGGCACAAATAAATAGGGGAGATCGGGGCATAATGGACACCCGGGGCGAAATGGACACCCCTATTTTTGCCGAAACCGTTGACTTTTATGCTAAACTTTTAATGCATAAGTATAAAGGAAAAAGTCATCGTTCTATTTTTCAAAAGTACCATTCATATGCCTCCAAAATAACCTAAATATCATTGAAATTGAAACATGTTTTTCATATGGTGAAATTCTTATAATTTCAACGCAGAAGTAAATGAGGTATTACGAGCGTTTGAGTGTGTCCACCATAAAAACAAGTGAAATGTTACCTTTTCTGCATGTATACGTAGATTTAGCAATGGATAAAGTATTTTACTTGTGATTAGAATTTACTCAAAATAGAAATTTCAATGTTGTAGTTGATTTGGGGCGAAATGAACACTGGCAATTACGAATGGATGTACGCGCATTGCATGCTGTTAGGCGTTTAAGAGTGTTTTGAAAAAATCAATTGGATTATTTTAGCCTAAAGTTTATTTAATTAACTTTGATGTTATGTAAACTCGTCTATAATGGAGTATTTCATCTGTGGTATCGATCTCCGTGGGCAAATTAGCATAAAATATGCAGGGGTGTCCATTTCGCCCCGTACCTTCTCTGCCAGCCAAAAAAAAAAACACGATTTACAATTCATTATTTCTTCATAATAAAGACATTCTACTTGCTGAAAATGATTGAAAAACGTAGGAAACAAACTAAAGTTGTAAGCCAACTGATAATATGTTAAGGTTTTCTCTGTTATACAGGCCTAACGTACTCATTTGCTTAGGGTGTCCATTATGCCCCTAATCCCCCTTATTTCACTTCAAATTTTAAAGTGAAATTAGAGTCCTCCAGAAAATTTATTACCAAACCCGATGAACTAAGCGGATTTGCTCAATTGTTTATTTATTTATTTCATCAAATACATCAATTATTTATCAACTCTACTCCCCCATTGATAAGTCAACGAGCACTGTGACAAAAGAAGAAAATGAGATTTGTTCCGTTCTAGAGTATTCTCAGAATTCAGGAACACTTCGGCTTATGGCTCTTGAATACATATTCGTCGAGAAAGGCACTATCACCACTAGGTGGATTAATCTGGGTTTTTCTGAAATAGCTTAGGGTGATTCAAGAAAAATCGGTTTTCTGCCTTTAACTTGTTCAGTTTCAATTTCTCATCAAAGTCGCCCAAGAAACACTTGTAGAGTATTTAAAAACGCGTCGTTTCGAGCACTGAGACAATCGTTATCTCTTTTGGTTAAAAAATTATGAGCGTTTTTTTTTCAAAAACTTAGAGAGGAATTATTTTTGTAACTCAAGAAAAAAAAATAGTAGAAAACTGTCTATTTTTTTCTAGAAAATCGTCAATATCCTAGTCAATATCTTTTGAACGGAATGACGTAGCAACATTCTTTGCGCACGAAAATGTGCGTTTTTGAAAGTTCTAAAAGTGGTTCTTTGACGACTTTGATGAAAACATAAAAATGAAATTGATAAAGCAAAAAAAAAAACTGTTTTGCCCAAATTTTGAGCATTTCTCCATAGTTTTCATAGGGTGACGCTAGAACAAATCATTTTATCGCTCTAACTTTTTTGTTTCAATTTTCTCATCGAAATCGTCAAAGAACCAGTTTTAGAGCTTCCAAAAACGCACATTTTTGTGCACAGAGAATTAGGGCTTCCAATCCCGGGATAGATTTCCCGGGAAATGAAATTTCCCGGGATTCCCGAATCCCGGGAATCAAATTTTCGTATCCCGGATTTCCCGAATTTCCCGGGACTTTTTGTTTCTATTGTCTATTTTTTGTCAAGTATTTGAAGACCAATTTAAAATTGCGAGTCAATGATTGATTTACCTAGTTTCTTGATTAACGTTCGTCAAATCACATGACCTCTATGCAGATGTTATTTATGTTGATGTTATCATTCGAGCTTAACGGAAAGCTTACGCAGATAACATCCTCTTAATAATATGAATGCATTGAAACTGATTTCAACCGACTACGATTCTTCTTTTTTTTTTAATACTGCTTCAAAGTATGGGTTTCATCCTTTAGCTCCACCACCAACCATATTGCATGTAAGACGCAACCAGAGTTTAAAATTTTCATTTTCAATGAGTGAAATTCAACGTGAATTTTGAAGATTCTCAACTGAGGGATCAAAATAAAATTCATTTTGGTGAATGAATTTTTTCACCTATTCATTCATTTTTCTGTCACTGACAATTTTCACTGAGAAATAAAACTGGACCGTAACACCCGATTATACTTCCAATAACCTCAAAACTTGTGTATAGTAGTTAATTAGAATATTAATTATGTTCTCTATTTGTCCATTAAGTCGGATTGTGCGTCTGTTAACAGAAATTGGACATTTTACGACGTGCGAAAAAATATTCGTGACAGAGAATTGAATGAAAAAAGAGAGGCATTCAGCTGACAATGAATGTGACCGAACACGAATGAAAAAATGAGAATGTCAATCTTCACTTTCAATCTTCGAATTTTTTACTCTCTGGACGCAACACAGTCAGAGTTCTATGTATAGCTGACTTTTTACAAGGTCTTAATGACTGCCTAACTATTTAGGAACAAATCAATTTGTACATTGCAACTTGATCATGGTGCAATAGCCTCATACAGCTCTTGCTAATTAGACGATCAGATAATAGCACATATTGAGCCATTATTGGGCTTCATTGGGCTTTTACCATTGTACCTCTTTACTTTGACTTCGAAATCCTTCACCGAAGTTTTTTTTTCATTTTTTTCTTTGGCAGACCGTGGATTATAGTTTATTTCAAACCAAAATTTCATTGTATAATGCTAGTTGAGCTCGTACTCGAAATGCATTGATGGTAAAATATGAATTTTCTTATCGTGAAATTTGATGAATTGTGCACAGTCTATAATAGGAAACGGGAAAATATTATATCTGATTAACGATTTTCTTTAAAATAAATACATTTTTCGCTTAAAAATAAAATTCTCTCAAATCCCGGGAAATCCCGGGAAATAGTAATATTTTTTCCCGTTTCCCGGGAAGCTGAATCCCGGGGAATTTGGAAGCCCTACAGAGAATGTTGCTACGTCATTCCGTTCAAAAAATATTGATGATTTTCTAGAAAATTCTAGAAAATGTGGGCTTCGTGGCCGTGCGGTTAGCGGCGTCAGTCGTCTAGGCGTTTCGTAAGCCTCGGAGTGCGGGTTCGATTCCCGCTCCAGTCGGGGAAAACTTTTCGTCAAACGGAAAATTCTCCATTGGGCCACTGGGTGTTCAGTGTGTTGTCCGTTGTCTCATGTATGTAATGTTCAGTCTGTGCAGCCTTTGGCTGAAGACGGTGTAGTGTCTTTTTTTTTTTTTTTTTTTTTTAATTTAGCCACTTTTCTACTATATTTTTCTTGAGTTACAAAATAACACCTCTCTAGTTGTTTTTATATGTTTTATAATAATATTTCTTCTTTGGAATGCGGGCAAAAGATATTTTTTATGTTTGCCCCAACCCGTCATATCACTTTTTCAAAAAACTATGATTTTTTTTAGAAAAACACCTGTAACTATTGAACCAAAAGAGATAACGACCATCTAAGAGCCCGAAACGACGCGTTTCAAATGCTCTACAAGTGTTTCTTGGGCGACTTTGATAAAAAATCGAAACTGAAAAAGTTAATGCCAGGAAACCGTTTTTTATTGAACCACCCTAAGCTTATTCAGGAAAATATCTCTAGATCGATCAATTTTGACGCTACACAAAAACTGTCTTCAGCAAACTTGCTCAAAATTGATGGATCTACAACTTTTCCGAAGAATGTATATAGTTAATCATGCAAATAAAAAAGTTTGGTTTCCTTTTTCTTTAAAAATATGGGCCACCCTAATTTCCATGCACTTTGGAAAGAGGGCCTTATTATTAGGTAAAACTTTGAAGAGGACCATATTTGTCTAAAAACACATTTGAAGGCGCTGAATGGTTCGTAAATCTGGTTCGTGGACCACTGTGCATTGACATGTACAGTAGGCTGCGGCTTATTTTCCAAAAGTTGTTAAAATCTGGAATTCGTACGTTCTTCTGAATTCAAATGACACAAAAAGAGAAACCTCTAATATCGAATAAACTCATAGAACATTAAATTTTCCCACAGTCACGCAAAATATGAGTTTTTGCGATCTAGTTTATTTTTTTCTTCATTTTACAAAAAAAAAAACTTAAGAGTCCTATAACTTTTTAATCGTTTACCTATTTCAAATTTTTTAGCTTTCTTCTGTAGATATTTTTGTTGCCTAAGAATGCGGTGAATAAACTGTGCCTGTAAAATCGTTTCAAAATAAATCAATACCAAAAACCGTTTAAAAACACGTATTTTATTGGAAAAATTAGAATTTTGGAAATTTTTTATTTATTTTCATGTTTAGTTCCGGGCTAAAAGTGAAAGATTTACTATAAATAATCATATAGAAGCCTAAATCTTTAGTTGATGGAGTGTTCTAAATCAAAAAATATTATCATGTTCTAAATGCGTGGAAATAAAGTTTGAAAAAAAAATCCTCCAATGTGTTCCATATCCCTCAATATGATGCTAAGTATCTGGTTTGGAAAAAATGCAAATTATCGTCAAAAATTCCAATTTTGCATAAAAATCAAATTTTAAGGCATGTTATGGCAGTTTTTTGTGAAAAGTATCATAAAAATGACTACTTTGATGAATAGTTTGTTTGGGACGAAGATAGGCAACAGAAATATCTACAAAAGCAAGCTAAAAAATTTGAAATTGGTCACCCGGTTGAAAAGTTATCGGGCTCTGAAGTTATTTTTTTGTAAAAAGAAGAAACAATAAATTAGATCTTCAAAAACTCATATTTCGCGTTACTTTGGGAAAAATAATGTTCTACGAGTTTATTTGGAATTCATAACAAAGGTTGAAGATCGGTTGAAAATTGAGAAAGTCATGTCAAGTGAAAACACCTTTTTAATACTCGAAAATTGAACTTTGTGGCGATTGCGCCACCTCTAAATCTCAATATTTTTGGCTCAATTTCAGAGGTTTCTCTATTTATGTCATTTGAATCCAGAGGTGCTTACGAATTCCAGGTTCCAATAACTTTTGAAAAATAAGCCGCAGCCTAATGTACAGTCAGTCTAAGCTAAGCTAAAAAACAAGCTTAAGGGGTGACCTTTCTTTGTGTTGAGGATGATTTTTGTTTGCAAAAGTTATTCTCCCCATAGTTAACAGTAGGTATGAACGGCTTGCGCTTAAGGCGAAACTGGACGGTTTTTCTATTTTATTGGCTTTTGATTTTTTTTACTAAATAACGAAGCAATATTTTCAAAATCGGTTTTCATACACCTCTAACTGTGGGATCGACCTATCTCCTGGATTTTTTTCAGGTGTTAAATTTTTATTTTTCAAAAACCATATTTTTTGAAAATTTATTCAAAAACGGTTTCCCTAAAATTGAAAAACATTTTCCACCTGACAAAAATTAGGAGATACCTTGATCCTTCCTCTATCAGTAGGTCGGCTCCAGAGGAACGTTCTCCTCCATTTAGGAAATTTGTGCCAAAATCCTTCCTCTAACTGCGTACGCAAACCGATTTTGAAAATATTGCTTTGTTATTTAATAAAAAATCAAAAAAATAAAAAGTAAGGGAATGTTTCCAGTTTCGCCTAAATATAATTTCTCCGACCGAGCTGAACTTTTGCATGGTTGATAAGCAAAAATAAAATGGAACCCATAAAGTGTACAGGAGTGCAATGTATTAAATGTTCCTTGTTACTTTGTGCTCAGTTGTTTATTAGAACTGCAACATATTTTTATTTGCTCTTCAGGTTGGAAGACATTTTGCTAGAGCTTATGTGATTTAAACTGCTAACGGTACAAGTTCTGTTGCAATCTTTGTTAGCGTTAGCGTTAGCGTAGTTACGGTATACTTCGTAGATTGGATACTAACAACATTCATGTACCTTTTGCTAATCTTGCTCGGATTGCTTTTCGGAACAAAGCCGGGGAGTTTACTTTGCTCTAATCTTATGCAAGCATACCAAAAGCACAAATGTCATTATTCCCGGCCATGCCCATCTTTACCGTAACTTGGGATAGGGGAAGGAAATGTTGAAGCACTTATTTAAGAGGCCTCCGACTCAGTGATACTCCCATAAGTACTACGGAGTGGGTGGTTGGGAGGTGTATTATGTAGGTCATGGATTCGCCTGAAAAGCTGGCGATGGACCCACGGCATTGATTGTTTATATGGTTAAAATTTAATCTTTTGAAAGCCGGCAATCAAAAGAGATTGTTTTTTTTTTCTATTTATTGTTTAAATAATTATGTTTCTGCTCAGTGAGAGGCCCAAGCAGAACCGATCCCTACAGGGTCATCGGAACATTACAATAAATGTTTGGAACGCGTGAAAAAAAAGAAAAAAAGGTTGGCGGTCCGAGAAAAGAAAACCTCAATTTACATAAAAAAAACGCGAAAACAACGAAAAAAAAACATCATAATGTATAAAAAAATCACTTAAAACGAGTTGAACGAAAATAAAATCAAAAGATTTTTTCAGTGTATAAATAAATATGTTTCAGCTCAGTGCGAGACACAAGCAAAACCGATCCCTCCAGGGTCATCGGAACTTTGCAATGAATGTTTAAAAAGCGAGAAAAAAATAGGCGGCTCGAGAAATTACAAAAGAAAAAAAAAATAACAAAAAATCACGTTAAACAAAACAAAAAAAAAATCTCGATTTTTCAAAAAAAAAAATAAATGAAACAAAAAAAAACCCATTTACACCCGCGACATTGCGACTCGGCTCGAGAAAAACGACGCGGACAACGTGGTTTACCCGCCACCGTATGATATGGCGATCTTGACCCTTCAAAAATAAGAAGGATGTTTCGTCGTCTCGACCGCAGGGTTGCCCACTAGTATGGGACACGCTTGTATGGAAAAAATAAATCCTCGCTCCAGTTGACATTTTAGACCCCATTTAGGTCCCATATGAGCTGTACAAAATTTCAGCGCAATCGGTGAAACTATAATTTAGCGCAAGCGGTTCAAAGTTTGCATAGGATTTACTATGGGAAAAGTTACACTTTCAGATAAAAAATCCCAGAGGTCGCCCTTTGTCTCTTTAATTCAAATCGATCAATGCTTCTTGTAGAATAATCATTTATGAAACTTTCCTTCGAAGACCGCAAAACAATTGGATGCTTGTGGAAAAAGTTATTGATTTATTACCGGTTAGTGATCCAACGAACGGCTTTTTGTTTTGTTTCATCAGCAGCACTGCTGCTGCCGTTGTTGCATGGGGTGGCGGGAGGCATCACCACCCCCAGAAACAGCAGCAGCCAAGGCAGCAGCTACAGTGCTGCTAATAAAACAAAACAAAAAGCCGTTCGTTGGATCACTAATCGGTAATAAATCAATAACTTTTTTCACAAGCATCCAATTGTTTTGCGGTCTTCGAAGGAAAGTTTCATAAATGATTTTTCTACAAGAAACGTTGATCGATTTGAATTAAGGAGACAAGGGGCGACCTCTGGGATTTTTTATCTGAAAGTGTAACTTTTCCCATAGTAAATCCTATGCAAACTTTGAACCGCTTGCGCTAAATTATAGTTTCACCGATTGCGCTGAAATTTTGCACAGTTCATATGGGACCTAAATGGAATCAAAAAAGTCGACTGGAGCGAGAATTTGATGTGTGTCCCATACTATTGCCCACTTGTACATCTGAAATAGAAAATAGTTTTAAACGGTGATATGCTCACAACAGTTACAAAATTTTCGGAAATAAATCCCTCTAGACGTAGACAAAAAATACCTGTATCCTCCTGAAACAAATGGTTTATTAACAATGAAAAACATAATATAAAAAAAAAATAGACCAAATTGTGATCTTGGAATTTTCCTGCATTCAAATAACAAAGCTAAAAAATTACAAGATCAAAATTTGTTATGGTAGATCTCACGCCGTAACGCACCATTAGGGGCTGTCCATTAATTACTTAAGGGAATTTTGGCGATTTTCTGACACCCCCTCCCCCCGTTGTAAGATTTTTTGTATGAGAACCCAAAAATTTTTGTATGGCGCGTAAGATTTCTCAAACCCCCGCTCCCCCCATAAACCCTTACGTAATTAATGGACAGCCCCTTATAAGGTGATCTACCCACGTTACGGGGCTACAAGTTCTGTTGCAATCTTTGTACCATAATCCCATAACATAGAGGAAATAGCACAACTTGTTATAATTTTGTTATTTCGTGTGGATTTGGAAGTTATGTACCAACCGTAATCTTTTATTTTACGACCTATCAGAGAACAAAAAATTAAAGCATTGATGTGTCGTTCAGTGCATTTCTTAGGTTAACAATTATCCTCCATTTCGTCAATCAGCTTTAAGCTTCTTGAATCGCATTTAATAACCTGTCATTTGAGCAATTCGGGCTGGTGTGGGAACGGTTTGTCCTATTTCCATAAAGGCCAAGCTCAAAACATTGTGGAACGACCAACCGGATGGACGATACGATGGAAGCGCAGACATCAGCAAAAGTCAGTCTTATTTAAATTTCATACATACATAAAACATACCCCTGTGCTCGTGAGGGCAAAATGAGTGGTTGAATTCTTTTTATTTCTGTCCATATCTGTTTCTAGCGATTCGGACTCCATATGCTCTTACCGACCGTGCTGCAGCAGCGCACATTCTGGACTTGCACGGTCTATATAACGTATAGTAGCACTTTCCTGGGGATAAAGTGGCGGCATGCAAGGCGCCCATGTGGTAGCCACCCTTTACCTTACTCTCGTATTCCTCCCCCTTCTTGAAGACCACGACTGAAGGCTCGGCTGCCGGAAGCCCTGAGTCAGGCAAATATATTTATTCCACTAGAAAATTTAAATGCACCGTAGAGTATAGAGGCAAGGCAAGTAATCACAAACCAAAGCCACTGGTGGTTTTTGAAACTGACAACTCTTTTACAGGTTAACATGGTAATTCTGAATTTAGGAGACAGACAATACCTACAGTTTCAATTCGCAGCGGAATTGAATGTGACAGGAACCAAAACGTGTGAAAATAGAGAATCTGGATTGGAGGGTAGCGCAAAAGCAATTTACCAAGTGAGATTAGTTTGTTCAACTTTGGGAGCATTGATAAGGTGGGGGTTTAGGTATTGGGACCGAAATTAGTTTCACAAATCCCATTGAAATGTAGGGTTCACCTACAAAGTTTTAACTACACATAGATCAATACTTTCGTTTTATACTTATTTATTTAAAACAATCAGTTATGTCGTCTACTCAGCTGAACCACCAGAATGGTTTTTTCTCGTGTTTTTTCACGAGCACTGTAAATGGAACCGGCTTTTCGATATAAACAGGGTAGTTCATGTAAACTGGATAAGGCTTTTCGACATGAACTTCGTACGGTTTGGGGACTTCAATGTATTCCTTTTCGTGAACTGGAACTTCCACTTTCACTTGATATGGTACTGGGCGATCCACATGAACTGGCACTTTTTTCTCGACGTATACGGGATACTTCTTCTCGACCACAATTGGAACCTTCTTCTCGGTTTCAACTGGATATGGGACGTTAACGTGCACTGGGATTTGCTTCTCTACTTCAACTGGATAAGGAACTGGGACCGCTTTCGTAACGATGTGCTTCACTGTTTTTTTCAATTCGCTATCATGTTGCTCGTCATGGCTCAAATAATAATGTTGATTGTCCACACCGTAGCTGTTATGGTGCTCATGGCGGTCATATTTGTCGTCTTCATTTTCCAACCTCTCGTCCCAATGGTCCCGCTCAACTGTATTGGAATCATCGACTACCGTACAACTCACAATGGCCAAAGCCACGGATAACACAATGAACGCCTGTAATGATTATATCAAACGACGCTATATCAATATCTTCAGATAAAGATGTTTATAAACGTTCCTTACCTTCATGTTTGCCTTTTCGAGATGTATGATGAAAAACCGATCACAACTGTATGACGGTTGAACTTTGATAACTATGAGTTTTTATACTTTCGATTCACCTTTCCTTTGCTTTTCGTACACCTAATTCGCTGCTTCTCGTCATAAAGTCGCAGCTTATCTCACCCACTATACTCTCGCTAACAGCCTATAGTGATGAAATCGTAGCAAATTAAAGCAGGAATCAATGGAGCATGGCACATGTTTTCGGTGTCGACAAGAGAATCAGTTCATCCGAAAAAGTTTTCGAAACAATGTGTTAAAGCTTCGTTTTATCATCAACTCAATCAATGCATCACAACGTTGTCATCACTTCTGACATTTGAAGTTGTTACATTTTAGAGTCACATTTAAACGTATTTTTAAAAATTCCTAGAATTGCACTAATGTATTAATTAGCTTCCTTCAGAATTAAGCTTTAGATTAATTCTGAAGGAAGTTGTAACTATAAACTAAAAGAAAATCGGCATTAATTGGTGATATACAATTAAAGAGAAGGGTACTTTTTTATCTTTATCAACGAGATTTTTAACCTGGGGCTAGTTTATCTCAGGACCCACGCTTTACGATATTTCCAAGAGAAGAACTCACATTTTGTAAGTATCGTGATTTCGGGTGAAATTGATCACTTTTCCCAGTTTTCGGCGCCTAATTTTTTTATAATTACAGTTATGGTTAAACTCAATGGTTTAAAACTAGTACGTCCATGGTTTTTATCAGCCAACGAGGTTAAAACTTTTACTGCAAATCATTTTATTATAATAAATGTCATTAAAAATTAACCTGGGAGCGGTCGCGTCGGGTACTGAGCAAGGATGAGAACACTCACTTGCAAAAATAGGAACACTCACTTGCAGTTTTCTCACCTCAGAAGCGTGCAATCAAAAAACGATGTATGGACGACTTTTGCCTGGTGGTTTTGTACAAAAGTTTGCCGAATAGAGTAGGAGTCGCACATGCATATTGAAGTCGTGAGGGAGCTGCGAAGGCAAGTCTCCACGAGGTGAATGTAAATTACACTCACCTCGTGGAGAGTCGCTTTCACAGCTCTGTCACTACTTTGGGATTTATGTGCGACCCCTACTCTATTCGGCAAAGTTTTAGACAAAATCACAAGGCAAAAGTCGTCCATACATAGTTGATTGTACGCTTCTGAGCTGAGAAAATAGGAAGTGAGTGTAACTCTTTGCAAGTGAGTGTTCCCATCCCTGGTACTGAGTACACGCACCATGAAAAATGCACGCATGTGGTACACAGTGTGAGCGCGGCGACGCTGTAGGTAGTCAAAGATGCGACTGCTCGAGGGTTAAAAAAATCAAAAATTTTACTTTCGGGTTGAAATTAATCAGTCAGTATTTTTTTTTCACCTGAATTAACCATCATAGAATGCGAAAAGCTGTGCAAACTTTTAACAACTTTGCTGAATTTTTAATTATTTAAGTTTAAATTTTAGTAAATTCCAATAAAACACCTGGAAGTATGCAATTTTCATACAAAATATGTGATTACTTCCGAAAAGTATGATTTTATGCATAAATTTGAATATTTATAGAACCTTTGAAGACGAAATCAAGTTTAGCGAGTACTTGGCAGCTAGAAACAATCATTTGAATATTCATTACATTTGCGATATTGCTACGGTAACAAAGTTCGCTCAACACACAGTTTCGGAAAATTTTGAATTTAATACAGAAACATGTGACTAATGGTCTGTAAAACATGTAAACTCATCATTCAATAACCCTTGAGCCAGATGATGATCAATTTTCACTAATGGTTTTAAGTTTAAATTTTTGACAAATAAAAATGACCCTTATGTCGATCAATTTCACCCGAAATTACGATATGTCTAAAGTGGGATTCGATTCCAGATTTTGATTGATTGATTGATTTGTCTTTATTAAAGAGACTTTCAGCCCTTGGCTGGTTCGTCTCTATCCTAAACATCGATTCCAGATGGCAGACAATCAAACGTTCCATAATAAATACAAAATTTCCCATAAATAATTCGAAAAGTCCCGGTGAAGAAACAGGGGTGTAAGCAGTAATAAACAACAAAAGTTCCATAAACAAATAGAAAAATGCATAAATAAATCAAAAGTTTCCATAAATAATTGATTTTTGAGCAATTAAAAACGTCAAAAATGCAATGAATAAATCAACTGTTGCAATAAAAAAAGCCAATTTTCCCACCAAATAACTTCAAATTTTCCATAAATAAATCCGATTTTTCCATAATAAATTAGAAAATTCACAATAAAAAAAATATCGGAAAAGCAATAAAAAATTCAAAAAATTGCAATAAAAAATGACGAAATGACCCATGAAAAACAAATGCAGAAAAGTATGAGACAGTGAAATGTTGAATCGCACTTATATGACTGAATCGACTGAAAAGCTTGCGTAACTATGATTGCAATTTACCGAGCAATTGCTTGCTGTCCGAACTCGCTATCGCTCGTCGGACCTAAAAAAAAGGGACAACATCTATGTTTGCATTATACCGGGCAAATTCTTGAATCTGTGGTTTGCCTAGAACCGAATCGATGCAGTTGCGGTGCATCGGATATCGGAAACTTCGGCGGCCTTCTGCCGCATCAGTTCCTCAATCCTCTATGCAGCTTCGCCGCATGGTCTATGTAATTTTTGGCTCAAAATTCATTTACGTTAATTGCTCGTTTTTTTGACATTTATTGATAATTTATTTTTTTGTTATTGCACTTTTTGAATTATTTATTGCTTTTTCGATATTTTTTTATTGTGAATTTTCTAATTTATTATGGAAAAATCGGATTTATTTATGGAAAATTCGAAGTTTTTTGGTGGGAAAATTGGCTTTTTTTATTGCAACAGTTGAATTATGCATTGCATTTTTGACGTTTTTAATTGCTCAAAAATCATTTATTTATGGAAACTTTTGATTTATTTATGCACTTTTCTATTTGTTTATGGAACTTTTGTTATTTACTACTGCTTACACCCCTGTTTCTTCACTGGGACTTTTGGAATTATTTATGACGAATGATCACTTTCTTATGAGTCGTTTAACCATCAAACCACAGGGGGCGGACCTGGTGTGGTGGTTAGAACACAAGACTATCACACCGAGGACCTGGGATCGAATCCCACTCCCGACATACTCACAGAATGTGGGTTCTTCCTTCGGAAGGGAAGTAAAGCGTGGGTCCCGAGATGAACTAGCCTAGGGTTAAAAATCTCGTTAATACAGACAAAAAAAATCAAACCACGTCCGCTTCACAAGAGATTGAGGAGGTACGTCTCGAGCGTCTGTTCACCAAGGAGGTGCGGCTCAAACAGCGTTTGTTCTGGCATCCAGCGGCAGAGTATAAAATGCTCTTCCACCGGAAGCTATACCTAAGGCAGCCCCACCATGGTGGATAGGGGACCTATCCACCGGTGGATAGGGACCTATCCACATGCGGGGAGGACTCAACTCCGGACAATTTGGTCCAGAGGATGTCTAGGTATGAGGTTAGCTGGAACGCCGTTGCAGCGGCTATCACCCATATCGTCTGGGAGCTACAGAGAAGGTGGCGCGTGGACTCAGAGAATGGCTAATCCAGATCTGAGACGAGACTCGCGAAGAGGAAAAAAAGCAACGACAAGTGCAGCCCAACTGAGCTGTCAGTTGTAGCCCGTTTGATTGCGTTACTTAGACCAAGCCCACTCGTGGGCTTAATACTACACACGCAACAGCACGTCGTTAACGATTTTTAATTTCGTTATCCACCCATTTTCGCACCGGTCATTTGTTTCCATGTGAGTAAAATAATGATCGGTCGCCTTTGCGCACCGGTGGTCTCTATTCTATCCGTTTCATCGTTTTTTTGCACGTCTGTAAATCATCGCAATATTTTGTGTATTTCTATGGTGTTATTGCAAATCTTATTCAGTATAATAATCTGTGCTCATATTTTGAAAGAAGGGGTTTTGGATAAGACTGAAAACAGTTAGTAAAAATTGAACTCAAATAAATAATTCCCTTGGAGATTTGTACCAGTTTTGGTGCGTTTAAAGATATTATTTTCTCAATAATGTATGATTGTATTTAATCTCGGAATTCAAGCAATTTTTTTTTTAAATTATGTGTTTGTTGTTTACTGTATGACTTGTAGGTTGAATTTTTATCTAAAATAATATCCATCTCTTCGATATCCATGTTGCCTTTCTCGCAAGAAATTTATCCGAATTTGAGATTTTGAGCATCTTTTTTAATAATTAGGTTTATTGAATAATTACATCCCTTGCATTTCCAACACATTTATAACGTAGTTGTCTCCTTTACAACTTCGCGTAGGTCAAGATTCTTGAATCCTGGTCATAGTACAAGCTGTCTTCTAACAGTCTGCGATAAGTTTGCGTAACCTTTTTTCATTAACGTGTATTTTAACATCAGCTAATATAACTCAGTCACAACCTTTTAGTTACAAAGCATCAATTGGAAATCTTAATATATATTGCGATCTTTTGGATGCTGGTATATGAATATTTTGTTGGAAGCAGATTCTATGCGCTTGAAGTAGACTGCGTATTTGTCAAAGTACATAATGAGCCCACTCTCCTTTTTGGCACTTCATACAACAACTGATGTATTTTAACATCCAACACCTTGCTTTTTCTATAACGAGGAACCTACAATATGGCAGTCCTGCACACCGCCTATTTTAATTGATGAAACTTAGCAGCTCGACTACATTTTTAGTAATCAATCGTGTTACTTCTCTTGTCAATATTGATGCTTGCAGCATATCATAGATACGACACATGCATCAAAGCGGCCAGGTCTACTGCGTTCTATTTACGCGCAAAGATTATTCTTCGAAACACTTGGAGTACAGAATATTTTCTTCCGGCAAGGTACTTCTCGAATTTACAGGGGAGGAAGGATGCGTGGACACATTGTACCAAACGATCCAGATAACATGTTGATGAATATGTTTTAAATATATGAAAATTTGGATAAAAGAGCTGTGAATAAAAGTGTAATATTGGAAAGATCTCCCCAATTGTTGGGTTGTTTTTGTAGATCTAATGTCGAACCTTCTATTCTGTATGATAGGTGTTATTCGCATGGGATCTTCGCAGATTTTTTTTCTGCTTTGCCTTATTGTTTCTACAAGGGTGAAGTTACCCATTTCGCACACTTTCTTCCAAATGTCTCGTTTATTTAATTTATATTTTTAAAATTATATTTAATAAACCACCCACTGACAACCACCATTTTCAAAAACAGCAATCAAACCTAAACTCCTTTGCCTTTTTCGAAATATTCACTACAAAACGAAAGGCGAGGCACAGCTCTTTCAAAGCGGGGGATCTCAGCCCGGAAAGTGAAGAAAGAAAACCTTGTGGTAAGCACTTATTACCGTCAAATGGTATCTTTCCGGGTTAGAAAATACGCACATCTTCTCACCGGAATCTGCGACGGATGACGATAATTTTGGAACTTGTCGTAACGAACTTCGCGAGTTATTTATTTGGACATTTTTCTAAATGTGCGAAACCAAACTTTACTTGCTGCGTAGCAACCCCGGCTCAAACATGTACGTGTTAAAATAGCAAAACTCACTGAATCACTATACATTTCTTCAAATATTAGTTTCGAAACGATCGGCCAAATCAAAAACCAAAGGTGTGATTATGAACAATCGTAACTATTTTTATAAGAAAATCAATACATTTTCGTTATGCATGATCCTGAAATTGGCGAAGAAGGGAAAACTTTATTCATAACATACGTAAGCAAAGCTTGTCAATTTAAAACTATTATTTTTCTGCGTTTGTATTGTCACTCTATCACAACTGTATGTCAGACAATGTGTTGTGTTATTCGTGTAACGATCTATGATGTTATTTGGTTGAAAATTTCAAAGTAAGTAAAAAGAAAAATTTTAAATATGTGATGCAAACTAAAATAAATTCCTACCTATACAAAACAAGAAAATCATTCTCTAGAAACTATATACATACCTGGCAAAAAATCCATACTCATGTTCTTTCGTCTCCAGTGCCGGATTTAGGCTTCGGGGGCCCGGGGCAAACCGTATGAAGGGGGCCCCCAAAAACAAGATTTTCAATATGTGAACCGTACATCAACGTTTTATTTGCAATGTTGCTTATTAGTTGTTTTTTTGCTGTTTTTTTGTGGTTTAGAAAGAAACTATGTCACTCAACTGTTTTATTCATTCGAATGATGAATTTTTATTTTTTTTTATGATGAAATATTATAAACCTTCAGTTGCAATGCTCCAAAATATCGACCAATTATTAAAATAAATGAAAAAATGTTACGAACATGCATGCTACAATTTATACTAAAATGTCAAGATTTCGCATACAGGTTTACAGCGTAAATGTAATCTTATTCAGATCGTACATATATTTTAAACTTTCATCCGAATTTAAATGATTTCTGAAAATTTTACAAATTAGCGTTCAGTTCGAATTGCAAAATTCTAAAAGTGAACAAAGTCAGGATTGTAGGGGGCAACTGTAGCAATAACACTGTAAAAACATTGTTCTGAGATGTTTTTGAAAACTAGGTTTCCAAAGCTGCCCCGAATTTCTCGAACATCTCCAGGAATCGTTATCTACTCTTCCCCATGATAACATCTGTCCTCAACGAACTGAAGCAGATGGGTATTAAGCAGTTATTTGATAGAGACGATTTTTTGTAATGTTAAGTCCTTAAACAGTTTTTCAATTGAATTCAACAAGAACTCCATGGGGTTTTATAGAAAATCGCTTAAAACAAAATTAAAAAAAAAAAATTCTTCATTTTACCTGACTATTGAATACTGTTATACCTATCTAGATATGAATTTGCTGCAACCAAGCATTAAAACCGATCCCTCGAATAAGTCATTCTGGGGAATACACTTCAATTCTACGGTTGAATTGCTTAGCAATTAAAATAATAGGGGTACTCACTAAACAGTTTAAATTGCTGCGTAAGCCATGATTTTCTGCTTATTGGAAATGTTTCATGATTTTGCGAATAAAATAATCAAAGATTGCCTTGGTGATCGCGACGTTTAATCAGTTTACGCTGTTAAGTGAATCCCCCTAATGTTATTTAACTTAATCGAAAGAGTAACATATTTTGGCATCAAAAAAATACGAAACTAATAATATTGATGTGAAGATACCAAAAATTATGAAACTTTGGATTTTCAAGTGAAAATTCAGATATGAAATAATCTGGATACCCTTAAAGAACTCAATTACAACTACACTAGGACATTAGGGTGGGGCTAATTTTAAAAAATATCTCCGGGATATGATTTCCCATGTGGAAAGTGATCCACTAGTCAAAATAAGTATGCTGTACAAAAATGAGCGATTTCTGTTGACATTTAGGGGTGGCGCAAAGGGTTTAAGTAAAATTTTTAACAAACCTCCAAAAAAAATTTAAAAATTAATTTTCAAACATAAAATTTCTAGACTAAATCGATGATTTTAGAACCCAACTGGGCCAAATTTGTGCTCAAAATTGCGATATCTCCAATGGTTTTCAAGAAATTTGAAAAAAAAAATGTCATATTTTGGTATCCAACCCAAAAAATACCAAAATACGACATATTTTTTCAAATATCTCAGAAACCAGTAGAGATATCGCAATTTTGAGCACAAATTTGGCCCAGTTGGGTTCTAAAGTCACCGATTTAGTCTAGAAATGTTACGTTTGAAAATTAATTTTTAATTTTTTTTAGAGGTTTGTTCTAGTAAAAATTTTACTTAAACCCTTTGCGCCTCCCCTAAAAGTCAACAGAAATCGCTCATTTTTGTACAGCATACTTATTTCGACTAGTGGATCACTTTCCACATGGGAAATCATATCTCGGAGACATTTTTTAAAATTAGCCCCACCCTACTAGGACATGTATAAAATATAAACGTCTCTGGAACAGCATTTTATGTTTTGATGAAGAAAATATATAGTGCTTCAGGGTTCTTGGGGGGCCCCCCTGATCGGGGGGCCCGGGGCACTTGCCCCCTTTGCCCCCCCTTTGCCCCCCCCCCTTTAATTCGGGCCTGTTCGTCTCCTCTTTACGCTACCCAGAGAGCTAAACGCGAGAGAGCGCACGAGCCTACGGATAGAGACCGTACTTTGCGTGTCTCTATATTCTAAGCCCTGCTACGAACCGTACGTAAACTTTTCGCTTTCGAGCCCTACTTAGCAGCGACCGGTGCGGTTCGCTTCTTTGTTCGGGGCTCTACTTAACGTTAAAACGCTTGATTGAGCCCATGAGTGGGCTTGGTCTTAAAACGAGGAAAGTATTGCTATCCGAGATAAATTCTGAAGCCAAAATTCACTCCGAGCTGCATTTTCTTCTCCTGTACTGTCAAAAATAAATTGAAAACAAAATATTCCAATGATTACTTTGCGTGGAGATTGTTGGCGATGCAAAATTTCACCTCAACATGATTTTGTGCGTGAATGGGATTCAGTCACACTGCATGTAAGGTGATGCGGTCACGTACGTGTTTGAACCACCAGCCCAAAACGTAATGTCAACACAGATAGGAAGAAGAAAAAAATAACAAAGTGGAGAAAAAGAAACCCGTCTTCGCGAGTCTCGTCTCAAATCCAGATGCAGTACAAGAGGTGGTCCAAGGGTTCGAAGTTGGCTTCGTAGGTCATACCGGTGCCCTGCGGTCGGGATCGACCCTTACAGCGATTAAGTGGCCGCGGAGAGGAAGTCCCGGTAGCGATGCTGTCGTGGCGTCGGTCTACTGGGTTGGATCCGAGCCCGCGGTTGGAAACGGGTCCCCGGCAAGGGTAGGCGTAGGTGGAGACCCTGCTGTCAGCAACCTTCTGGTGCAGCTGATAGGACCTGAAGGGTAGTGATACCCTTGCCTTCAGTAGGTCAGATCGGGTTGCACGTGGGTATCAGTTCTTGATGTCTGCAAAGCAGTTGGGCGCGGGCGGGGATGACCCTGCCCGCCTTCCGAGGACAAAAGGAGTGGCGAGGACCACTCAGGAAACTGGCTAAGCGCCAGCATGTTACCGTGATGGACTCTCCAGGGCGAGTCATCGATGTTCGTTGCTGCTAGGCTACGCAGCTAACCTTAAGGGTGCGATGTGCTCTAGCCCCTCTCTGTAGCAATACCTTCTTGGTGGTTTCGGAGAGACGAAGGGTTTGGCAACCATAGGAATGTGTTTTTGTGGGTTGAGGAGAGAGTAGTGTTGTAGAAGACGGCCTTAACCCCACACTACCCTAACCTTCCTGTTAGGGTGTCTATTGAGCAGATTTTTCCCCATATGGTTTAGAAGGAAAAAAAATATGTACCCTATATATCACGGGTTACCAACCGGTGGTCCGTGCTCCCCTGGAGGGCCGTAGTGCCAGACCAGGAGGGTCGCGGTGTATTAAAAAAACTTAAATTTTCATTCTGTTTGTGCAAATTATACCAATATTTAATTTTGTAACTTTGTTTTGTTTTTTTTTTTCAAATGGGTAATCAGTAACACGTGAAAATGAGAGATGGGTACAAACCTGTGATTCCCTGAGTGGTCAGAAAACGGATGGAAGAGGTGCGAAAATGCTGCAAAAGTGGTGTTTTTTTTTCAGAAGTTTCATTTTGTAAGTGTTTCTAAAGACTTTACATGTTTTAGAACTCTAAAATCTAAAAATTAGGAAGTTTTTAATCGAATTGATTTCTTAGTATTTTGAGTGAATACTTACACAGCGCAACATTTTTTTTTGTCTCAAGAGCAGACTTATGTTTCTCTGACGGATTTTGGGCCTGAATCCGAATCCGGGCTCAGATTAGCTCCAACACGTCACAATTTTGAGCTATACCTCAATTTATAGGACCAAATTGAGTTAAAAAAATGGTTGGTTGGATTGGATTGGATTGGTTAAAAAAAAAATCCATGCTTAATGGTTTGCAGTCAAAAAAGCCCAAAATTGCATATTTTGCCCTACAAATTGAGCTATAGCTCAAAATTGTGACGTGTTGAAGCAAATCTGACTCCGATTTTGGGCTCAGCGGCCCAAAATCTTTCAGTGACACATAAGTTTGCTTTTGAGGCAGAGCAAAAGTTAATTTTAGTTACGCTATGCTCTTTCAGATTTATTTTTACTAAAATTGTTAAAGAAGGAAAGTTTTTTTTTGTGACTTGATAAAAAAATGTTGTTTCCATAGGTATTTTTTTGAAACAAATTTATAGTAGTATTGGTTAGAATACTATATTTTTGGTAAAATTCAATAAAAAAGAAAAAAAATCATGAATTCTGTTGCTGTTCCTCAAATTATCGTTGTGGATATTTCAGAATAAGTTTCTGGAAGAAAAACGAATTTTGCTGATTTATATGAGTGTGTTGGAAAACCCAGGAATTTAGCGAGACATTGTGACCTCCAAGAGTCACAATTTGAGGAATAAATTTTCAGAATAAAACGCTTTCAGAAAAAAAAATTTTTGACTGCGCCGATATTTCTAAGCTACGACTTGAATTGAATGTACATCATTGTTTACGAAATGTGAGTTTGAATAAAAAGTATCATTGATCGTTGAAAATCCCTCCCATATTAAATTTCTGGCTACGCCACTATATCCAAATAACTCTGTTTCGTTTATTTAATTCATATTTTTTTTTCTAATAAATTCTTAAAGGGGGTCGCCATCACAAAATGCTTGGTAACCCCTGCTATATAATATTATGGACTGGACGCTGGACGAGCTGATCGGCTACATGACCGGGCGGACTACCATCAGCAAGGACTTGAAACAGGACCCGCTGAATCTCCGCAAATCGCTGGCTCTGGAAAAGGAGCGGTCCTACTAAACGGACAGTTTCCTCTTTACTGGCAACGCGACAATGCAGCACGAAACCATGCAGCGGAGCCGTAGCGGAGAGGTCAAACCGCCCTACGGCTCGGGATGCATGGTCGAAACCTGCCGAAGAGATGCGGCCCAAAAGCGTCCGGCAAAGACAAGCGAAAAGCCAAAATAATCAAGCTGCCAAGTTGGTTGCGAAACGCGCAAGGGGCAGGGAAGCCAAACCCCAAGAGGTCGACCCTAAGAGGAACGGGAGCCAACCGAACCAAGGGAGAGAGAACCCTTGGATTACTGTCGGAAAAAGGAAACGTGTGAGAAAAGTGAAATCATCCGTAAACGCGAACGAAGCGACGCGCTGGACTTCAAAACCGAAGCAGACACGTACGCCGAGGTGCTGAGGGTCATGCGAGGGGAAAATCGTCTCTAACCGCTGGGTGCGGATGTACACCAGGACTCCATGGAGTGTAGAGATGATGCTAGTGCTGAAGAAGGAGGCGGTCAAGACTTTCTACAATGCACTAGCTCAAGGGGTATTGGGAAAAATCGTGTAGTTGAGTGCCCTAACGGAGGCGACTCTCCCACGGGGGTGCTATGGTGATCTGGTTTTGTTGCCGCTTATCATGCGCAACCAGAGCTCACTAATACCAACGTTCTCTCAATACAGCAGCGGGAAAGAATTAGGAATAACGCACTTTGGCGATCAATGTTTGCGAAAAAGTTGTTGTGTGTCTTTTCACAAACAATTCCCACTCTCTGTAGGAACTTTACCTAAACATTGACCCTCTCAAATTGAAAATTATCCATTATGCCGCTTTTTCATGATCAACACTTCTATGTGATCTAATGTGAGGCAAGTGTTTTGCACTAATATCCCTCGTAAAAAGGTAAACTTTCAAATTTCACGGTGAATATTTTGGCTGGAGGATAAATTTATGCTCCACGTAAGGAGGCACAATCCAACCTGTCAAACTCCATAGTGAAAAAAATAGGTTGCCGTCCCCTTGGACTCTCCAGTTTAAAATCCTTGACGAGATCACCGACGCAGAGGAGCCGCACTTGAGCAGCAGTGCGAGGTAGACGTGAAAGGTCCCGCAGGTACGCAGGTCGCCATAATCAAGGTCCCCGCAGTCGCCATGACTAAGGCGGCTCCAGTCGGTAAGATCAGAGTGGACTGGTCAGCTCTGCGGGAAGTGCGGAGTGGAAGGCAATATTGCCAGGGAGTGCAGATTGGCACCAAAATGCCTGATTTGCACGACGAACAAGGGTTACACGACGGGTGGGCCTGAATGTCTAGGCACGCGAGGAGTTCGTACCACCCGACTAAATGCAGGTTCACAGCTAGGTAATCCTGAACCACTGTGAAGCCGCACAACAGTTGCTGTGGCAGTCAGTCTTGGAGTCAAGTACAGACATTGCCCTACTATCGGACCCATACCGCATCCCTCGCGCTAACGGAAACTAGGTAGCGGACAAGGCCAAGCTAGCGGTGATCCGTACAACCGGTCGTTTCCCGGTCCAGGAAATAAATTCCATGTCGCACGAGGGCTTCGCAATAGCGAAGATCAACGGGTGTACTACTGCATTTGTTATACTCTCCCTAGGTGGCCGATAGACCAGTTCTCGTCTATGCTAGATTTGCTACCAAGCGCACAAGTTGGATTGCGTCTTGTAGTCATCGGTGGAGCCTTCAATGTCTGGGCGGTTGAGTAGGGTAGTCGCTTGACTAACGCGAGAGGTTGGGCTACACACAAAGCTATGGCTAGACAGAACGTAGATGTCGCGAACGTAGACGACAAATAAAACCTACAGTAGTAACGGTGCAGGGTCCATCATTGATGTGACCTTCTGGAGCCCGGGTCTAAACCCTAGCTCGACCTGAAAGGTCGACGATGGATGACTATCTGGCGATTTAATACAGGGTGAAATACGAAGGAAGGCGACCATAGCCGAAGGTCATCGACCGTCATCGCGGATGGCTGACCTCACGTTTTGATAAGCCGGCATTGCTTATGGGGAGTAACACCGACCATCTATTCAGCAATGAACTATTCGAAACCCTAAGCCGTGCATGTGACGCAGCTATGCCAAAGTTATCCCTACCCAAAAATAGACGCAAACAGGTTTACTGGTGGTGTCCAGAAATAGCAGAGCCCCGCGCATCCTGCCTAAAAGCTAGAAGGAGGATGCAAAGAGTTCGCACCGACGAGGGTAGAATAGAGCGACGTGAGGCCTACAGCGCGGTTAACCTGCCACTGAGCAATGAGATTAAGGGGCGTAAGCGGGCGTGCTTCAAAAAACTCTGCCAGACAGCCAACACGGCCCCTTGGGGTGATACATACAGAGTAGTCATGGCCAAAACGAAGGGTGCGTCAGCCCATATAGCCGAGGCGGTAAACGCACTGGTATTCAGCATGACCATGCTGAGGGTGACGGGTTCGATTCCCGGTCAGTCCAGGATCTTTTCGTAAAGGAAATTTCCTTGACTTCCTTGGGCATAGAGTATCTTCGTACCTGCCACACGATATACGCATGCAAAATGGTCATTGGCAGAGGAAGCTCTCAGTTAATAACTGTGGAAATGCTCATAGAACACTAAGCTGAGAAGCAGGCTTTGTCCCAATGAGGACGTTACGCCAAGAAGAAGAGAAGAAGAGAAGGGTGCGTCAGCACCCCCAGATCGATACCCTAAAAATGCTACAGAATAACGTGGAAACGTTGATCCCGAGCTACGATATATAACCATGGTCCCATGTTCCCTATGGCCAACCCAGCCGAAGCGAGGTCGCCCCGTAACGAACGACGCAATAACGTAGCCGTAGGCGCTTATGCTGCGCAAGGCTTCGGGTCCGGACGGTATCCCGAAAGTAGTCATCAATACGTGGTACAAATTTCCCAAATGGAGGAGAACGTGCCTCTGGAGCCGACCTACTGATACCTGATAGCCATCAAGATGGCCATCGAGGCTAGCCCTGATATGTTCAGAACAAGGTTCAGAATGGCTATGCAGATGTGCGATGCGAATTTCCAGAGCGAATAGGAATCCGCTATTGCGTAGTCGTCACTAGTTTATGGCACCGATGAAGACGAGAGAAACTACAACATCACCGTAGGGGTACCTTGAGGCTCCATCCTGGGCTCCGGTACTATGGAATGCGCGTATGATGGCGTATTGAGGCCAATTGGTGTCTCAGGATGATAAGCTGAATTTGGGGTTATGATCGTCCATAAGCTGAACTTCGGAAGCCACGTGGAATATGCTTGCAAAAGGGAAAGCATGGCGTTAATGGCATTGGTTGTCAAAGATTATGGAAGCTTACATGTCATGTTATGACATTTTCATGTTAACTTCTGTGGTATCCCACGCTCCAATTGTCTGCATGATCACCGAATTTAACACTCTTTTTTCGATCTGTGTACAGTTTTAGCTATATGGGTCTGCTCATAAACCACGTAGTCATATTTTTGCTTGGTTTTGGGCCAACAGCCCCATTGGAAGACCCCTAAAGGTCCTATGTTCAGTTTTTGCAACATTTCAAAATCTATCAATTCAAAGATAAGTCATTCGACAGTCATTCGATAATATAAATCAACTTAAAATATATATTTTTTCTATTTTTCATCAACTGTCGTGTTAGTCTAATATTTTTGTTTTGCATACACCAACGTGCAACCAACCAATTAAAATTGTACCCAATGCATTCTCACCTTAAGGCTGCATTTTTGTCGGAATCATTAGGACAAAATATAAGCAAACAGCGATTGGGTGTCATCCCCCGGAAAATAAACCACAGCCGGATTGCCATCATTCCGTGTGGGCCATGCGATGCTCTTGGCTTGGGCCATAGCTCAGCCCCGGTAAGCTCGATTAAGCTCGAAGGCGTGTGGGCGCTGCAGCGAAAGCTAAATAATGACATTGCCACGTGGGCAAGTCAATTTTGCCAACGCGCCCTGCACGCCCGGATGGGTTTATTATGGAAATGTTTAGTTCTGATTAAAATTTGCATAAATTTCAGCTCGGCTTACGTAATTGCACCAAGCACGAAATCGATGAATAGTTAATATCGGGATTTGTTCCACTATCATCGCGAGAATCTCCAGGACGCCTCCATTTGGGACCGTACCCATTATGTTTACATGTGACTGGACATGATATGGATAATGTAGTATAAACAGTGCGTGAAAATGTTGGTTGATTATTACTTAATTTAACGATCGATTTGCGTAAAGCTTAGCTGCCAGTGCGTTTATCTCCTAAAGGACCAATGGGCGATGTTTGCTAATGCAATGTGGTGCATATGCAAAATGCAAATTAAGTTCAGCAAAGTGCTTTGAACCTGGTTATGTAAGAAGAAATTATAGCTTGTGTCGCTGTGTGCGGCAACATTCATCAGATTGTGTGAATTCTTTTATGCGAGAATTTATTATTTGTGAAGTTCTCAATAAATAAGCACGTTGAATGCATAGCAAATATTTCACCACCACATGTGATAGCATCTGGGGGAAGCCAATGCCTATGTTGAACATTTTGCTATTATTTTGAAGTTGATTGAATATCAATATTTGAGTAGCTTTTTGGCTGACCATTTCCATATCCATATTTACAGAAACCAATTCACAACAACAGCCGGCCGATCCGGAACCGGAATTCGAAGGCACAATCCAGAACGTAACATTTCCGGCGGGGCGGGAGGCTGTGTTGACCTGCTCGGTGAAAAATCTAGGCCGCTACAAGGTGGGCTGGTTGAGAGCATCGGACCAGACGGTGCTGGCATTGCAGGGCCGCGTAGTGACACACAATGCCCGGATCAGCGTGGTGCACGAAGACATGCGAACGTGGCGCCTGCGGATACGGCAACTCCGCGAATCGGACCGGGGCTGCTATATGTGTCAGATCAACGCCAGTCCCATGAAGAAGCAAATCGGATGCATCGATGTGCAAGGTATGTATTCAAATCGGTACGCTTTATTGACGTTTGCCGTCCCTATTCATGATGTTTAATTGGCGTGATTTTCCGGTAATACGCTATATTGTATTCATAGTGCTGGTAGACATGCTGGATAGACAGCTCGTGCAAGGATAAGAGTTCTGATTAAATCAAATCGCTTGCAGGTCAGGAAATGCCACCTGTTACCGAATGATATCTGTGCGGTATGTCCAGAATACTGATTCACTTGAACTGCACTGCACTGCATCAATAGAACCCATTTACAGGTGTCTATATTTAACGAATGCTTGATTTTTACCGTCGTGTCGCATGCTCGCTCAGTGACATTTAAAATTGGTGGAGGGAAGTATGAACGGTATTCGTGCTGGGGTTGACCTCAGTTTCAGTAATTGAAAAGATCTAGCAGACCATTCAATCCACCGGTTAATGCATGGTGTGAAACGGCTAAAATATTGGCAGTACGACAAACAACTGCAGCATACTTACTAATTTCAGTTGGGTTTCCTATAATACCCTGCTACCACTTCAAGTCCACTGCTATTTCTCGGTTGTTTTCCACCAAATTTAGATATATTGTTTTTTTTGCTGCAAAAACAAGATTTAGTAACTTTTTATCCACACAAAAAAAAACACAGTCTAGAAATTGTAGTTGGCATAAAATGCGTAGCAGAAAGTTACAGGATAATCTACTTCAAAAAAAATTATCATGGGATTGAATACTGTACATCCCGTAATGTTGATACTACGGGTTACATAGCATATATGATCATCTTCTTCTTAGCGTAACGTCTTAACTGACTGAGACAATGCCTGACAAAGCATCCATAGTCAAAAAGATGGTCAAAAATTATGATTTGATCGTAGCTGTTTTTTTTTCGAAAGTTCCGTCAAATTCTTCGCAAATCAAATTATGTGTTCAAAATAAAATTGAGCAGAAAGTTTTAAAATTAAGATGGATGTAGCTTTAGAATAACGACCAAAATATTATTTTTGCCCACCAGATCGTAACAAGCCAATACGCCGTCACATTCTTGTATCTTGTTCATAGTTGATGCTGTCTTCCAAAAATCTGCGATGAGTTTGACACACTCTATTAGATACAAACCATCACACGAAACTCTTTTTTTTTTGTCTGTATTAACGAGATTTTTAGCCATCTCGGAGCCTACGCTTTACTTTCCTTCCGAAGGAAGAACTCACATTTTGCGACTTTATCAGGAGTGGGATTCGATCCCAGGTCCTCGGCGTGATAGCCACGTGTTTTTACCACCACACTAAGTCCGCTCCACACGAAAATCTCAACATGTACTGCGAGGTAATGGATGATGGGATCATTTCGTTGGAATGAGATTCTCCTCCCCTGAAGTGGATTGCGTATTTGTCAAAATACATATTGGTCCACACTCCCTTTTGGCCCTTCATACAACAACATTGAGAATATGTTAGCATTCCAATAACTTGATCTTGCTATTAACATACATACAACATGGCAAGTACTGCATCACAATACGCCATCACAGAGTAATGAAGAATCTTTCTGTGTAGTTGTAAATACGATGCCACGTATGCAGAAAATCCATGCGCACATCTGCTTCCATCCTCTCTAGGTGAAGACAACTTGTTGTTTACATTTTACCGACGGGAAAAGATTATTTATTGGATTGATTGAGCAGCTTTTACTGCATTCTAAAACTTTGAAATGGCACAGAGCTTTTGTGGTGTATGAATTGAAGGTTGGTTCAATAAGTGAATCTAGCGAAGCGAAAATTAAACGGTGATCATGAATAGTTCAGCTAGCTGCTGCTTTGCAGCGTCAAACGCAAAACGAGAAAAAAATTCAACTACTACGTTAGTGAATCCATCTGATGAGCCATTAGCAAATATAAGTTGGAATATCTGTAACTATTAGACATGGGTAACTCACTCGCGAGTCGACTCAAAGAACCGATTCGCGAAACCGAGTGAGTGAATCACGATTCTTTTCAAAAGAGTTGCGATTCGCTGAAGTTCATTACGAGTACAAAAAGTGCCGAAAATAGTTGCATTAACCGCGTAATTAAGTGATATTTTAACACAGAACATCGTGATATTTGCCAATCGATCATTTTTCATTCGTATATTGTATGTCCGGCTCGCGCTAGTGATTCGACTCTTTAGTGGAAAGAACGAAAATCTGTGTATCCTGTATTTATTGCGTCGATGGCTGAATCGACGTCCATACCTTGCGAGTTAGAAAACTGGACATATAAAAAAGAAGTCGGCCATTTAACATCGAAAAAATAACAATTTCATCAAGTTGCGGAAAAGAGTTACTGAATCGGTCTAAAGAGTCGACTCTTTTTTGAGAGTGAATCGGTAGCGATTCACTCTCAAAATTAAATCACTTTCCCATCTCTAGTAACTATCCGTCTGTTATGATGGGATTTAGCACATATGACGAAGAAGATCATATCTTAAATGTTCTAACCTGCATTATTTTTCTTGGCATATTGTTCTGGAGATCCAATTGTGAGGCCACCACACACGAATTATATACTGCAGGCATCTATTGATAAAGACCTGCAGCCGTTGCGTGTTCTCCGCTGATACACACCAGGTTTCACTGGCGTATAGCAGCACAGATTTCACGTTCGAGTTAAAAATTCGGATATGTCAATATTGGTGCCGCCATCAGCCGCCATTTGGCTACCAAGATATTGGAAGCTTTCAAAATTCTCCATTGATCACCCAGCTACCGTAAAGCTACAAAGGGTTGACCGTGTTTACATCCAACGATTTGGTCTTGTTGACGTTGATGGTAAGACCTGCTGCTGAGGAGCGATTGGCAAGATCATCGAGCTTGATATGCATATCAGAGCGCCGTTGAGCTAGGAAAGCAACGTCATCAGTCAGTTCGAAGTCATTTAGGTGCTCTATGGTAATGGGTTGCCACAGCAATCCACGATTTGGTTCAAGACCAATCGCACCAACCAGGATCTCGTCGATTACGATGAGGAACAGTAGCGATGGTAGTATATATCCTTGCCTCACTCCAGCAACGACCCGGATAGGATCGGACAAAACACCGTTGTGCAGTACTCTGCACGAAAATGCTCTGAACTGTGATTCAATGAGGCCAATGATTTTCTCAGGGAGACCCTTGCGCCTGAAGGCTTCCCACATGTTGCCGTGATTGAGACGGCCAAAAGCTTTTTCGTAATCAATGAACACCAGGTAGAGAGACTCTTGGAATTCATTGATTTGCTCCAGAGTGATACGGAGCGTGACAAAATGGCCCACACAGGATCGTCCGGCACGGAATCTTGCTTGCTGCCGTCGGAGAGTTGCGTCATTCTTCTCCTGTATCCGGTTAAGGATCCCTTTGTAGAGGACTTTGAGAACGATATACAGTAACATCGTCTGTTGCCACAAAACTCTGCAAACAGCTCTCCGTTTTCGCTCATATCTCCGAGACCATGGCGTCCCATGACGGGCTCATAGTCCGAGTTGTCGAAACCAACCTTCGCGTTCAAGTCGCCCATGAGGATCTTGATATCACCTTTCGGAGCCTTGTCCACGACAGCATTCAGTTGATTCTGTTGAGTTGAGTTCTGTTTATCTTGCATTTCGTCAGAATCGGTTGGCGCGTAACATTGATTCATGGTAAGGTTTCGAACTCGTGTTCTGAATCTGGCTACAATAATCCTCTAATTAATAGGTTCCCACTCCATGCGCGCAGCGTGGGCGTGAGCGCTGAGCAGGAAACCAACTCCACGGTGGCAAGGATCATTTTCACCTCGTAGGCCAGAGTATAGCAGAATTTGACCCGACGCCAATCTGTGTTCTCCAAAGTTCGGCCAACGGACTTCGCTCAGTCCTAGGATCTCAAGCTTTATACGGCATGCCTCATTGGTTAGTTGTACCACACAGAAAAAAATATTCATGTAAAATTCAGCGAAAAATCATGCACATAAAAGGAATGCTAGAGTTAGTGCATATTTACATGAGATATCATGTAAAATTACGTTACGTTCGTGTAAATTTCCGCTAATAGTCGCGTAACTGGTTGGAGTCCATGATAGACTCCAGGATTAATATATTCCAAGTTCTAATTCTTGTTCGTTGTTTCGCGTTAAAAGTCGTTGCCGTTGAATCAGATCATAATCTTTCATTTTTGATTCCAGTAACGTTTTTTGGGTTTCGGAGACAGTAAGTTGTTGGCCTAAGGTCCCCTATCCACCGTGGTGGGGCAGCCACCTTAGGTATAGCTTCCAGTGGAGAAGCATTTCATACTCAGCCGCTGGGATGCCAGAACAGACGCTGTTTGAGCCGCACCTCCTTGGTGAACAGACGCTCGAGACGTACCTCCTCTATCTAGCTGAAGTCAGCGCCCAGGCTACACTACCAGCTAAGCACACAACTCTTAGCTGGCGGTCCTTGTCATCGTTTGACCCGTGGAAGCATGAGGTAGGAACTTGTGAGGACCAGAGCTATGTTGGACGCTCTCATTTTCGACTCACCCTTTTGCAGCCCGAAGTGTATTTTATACATACGTAAAAGTTTTGTGAATAGGGACACACCAACATGCCTAAATACAATACCTTGGTGTTTGATAACTGACAATGCTGTTAGAGTTTGCTCATATTCTTTGTTACACTGAGGAAATGAGCATCTCTGCCCAGCATCGTTTCAAATTACTGAGATACCTATTCTTCTTTTTAGTAACCTGTGGAATCCTACGCAGCATACAAGTCACAAAGGAGTGTCTACAGCGCAGGTTGTTGGTTGGACACGAGTAATTTTCAAGTTATTCTGCCTTTGAGTTGGAATTATTTAAATGTAGCTCCTGTACAACCAAAAAGCTGCGCTGTCGACACTTCTTTGTGACTTGTGTGCTGCTTGGGATGAAACAAAGATAAAACGTTGTCTGTCGATCATAGAATTATAATGTAGGACATCTTAAAACTTGCGACACTGCTGGGTTATAAATCACAGCTTTAAGTGAATCTCGTCCCAATATGGAAGAATGCAAATTTGCTTATTTTTCAAAGATGCCTTAAGGATGCTTGCTGGGATTTCTCCAAGAGTTTATGCTGAGATTTATGCTGTAGGTTTCCTGCCGCAGGAAATTGCTCCATGAATTCTTCCAAGCGGGTTTCACCAGGGATTTCTCTAGTGGATTTTTCCAGAGATACCACTATTAATTCCTCTTCAAATTCATCCTAGAATTCCTATTGGGGCGGCTATAAATCACGTAGACAAAATTTTGGTCATATCTGATCCCTCCCACTCGTAGGCTTTCGTTCATAGAAAAATTTTAAAAAAAATTTTGAAGTGTAGATTTTTGCCGGACCTTGGTCTACTAAAAGTCTACGTGGTTTGTAAACGGCCTCTTTGGAAGCCCTTCAGAAATTCGTGGTTGGATTTCTCCAGAAAGTATTTTTCCGGAAATTTGTGCTACTAGGTAATCTTCCAAAAATTTCTAATAGTGTGGAAATTCCTTCAGTTTTTTGTTGAGATTGTTTCAGGCATTCCTCTTATGATACCTCTACATGAACTCATCCTGAAACTATACGACGAGTGAAGTTTTTTGGAAGTGTTGTACTTTTTACAACAGCGCACATGCTGAAGGGTTAAACAGCTGCCATCTTGAATTTGTAGCTGCCATATTGGAGTGTTTCATCTGGGGCTAGGATTCTACGTTGTGTATGGTAAGGAGGAGCTCCAGGCGACACGAAGAACACGATTTTATTGAGTTCAAACTAACTCGGATTTTATTTGCCCCCGAGAGGCACACGCCTGCTCGGGAGGGATCTTCACTTACTATTCTAGCTTACATAGTTTCGTGTGCACCTTTTATAGGTGCACACAGTACGGATAAACAATGCATCAATTTTAAATAGCCGCGCGCACTGCTTTCTGCAGTTTGGCGCAATTGTGGATTGGCGCCAAAACAGAGAAGCAGCACGCTGGATGGTGACAATTGTGCGCTGCTGTGAATGGAACAATGGGCAGCAGTGTAGTATTTTGAATATCCGAAGTCTGCACACGCTCGGTTTGCCTAGCAGCAGCCAGTGATGACGCCGACGACGGGGCGAGATCGAACATGGAGTTTAGACCGCCATCTTGGATATTATAGTCACCATTTTTGGACTCCGGACACTTTCCCCATACCAAATATGCCCCATATTGCACGGTTTCAGTGCCTAAAACTGTAATAAACAGTCGTCATCTTGAATTTTAGGTCGACATCGTGAAATTTTTGCTGTGTTGATTTCCGCACAAAATTCGTCAACCATGCTTAGGGTACAAAAATCACCGTAGTTAGATGTGTCGCATGATCGGGCTTGGTTCAGTTTATACATACGACCAGTTCTATCGGTGCTAGTCCAGATCACTGAAATGGCCATAACTTCGGAACGCCTTGACCGATCCGGGCCAATTTTAATAGCAAAGAATGCGATAAAATTTCGGTTCAATTCGTGCTTAAATACGAAAAATCGGCCAATGCGGAAAGCTTCAAAAGTGAGTGACATTTTTTGTACACATCCATATGTACATACACACACCTACTACATACACACAGACATCATCTCAATTCGTCGAATAGCCTTTCAGTACACTAAACCTAAACCGATCGGGAGCTGAACACGTCACTCTTAGCATGATCTTATTGAATCCCCTCGCATTTATCGCTTTGGCTGTATTAGTATATGAGCTCTGGTCGAGTTTAGGCTTTTGGTTGGTGTTACGGGATAATAAATATACAATAATTCGCATCAAATCGGTTTTTATTTGTTAACTGCACACGCGCGCCATCTCACACAGGAACAATGAGTGGTAGACGGCTAGACAGGTTGCCGCATGTTGCAGTGACGACAAGCAAAAATAGTATTCAGTAGAAAACCCACCCAGATTGGAATATTTCGGTTGAGGTGTGCTCGAGGGCAAAAATGTGCAACTCGATTGAAAGCTATTATTCGATAATCAAATCCATCCAAGAGCGTGACCTCGCCACGTGGACGTGAGAATCACACGTTCGTTTTGTATGCGGATAGTCATGGGTTCAATTTCCCAGTTACGCCAATAAAACCTTTTTCGTCAAGCCGACACAAAACTTCGATTGAAACTGACCCCCATCTGAAGGCCGATAGGAACAATAGCAACAACATCACGTACTTTTCGTTCTCATCAGCTATCGAGGTTGAAACTTTTACTGCAAATCATTGTATTACATATAATAAATGTCATTTGAAATAAAAAAAAAAAAAACAAAAATTTTACTTTCGTGGTGAAATTGATCAGTCAGTGAAATGTCTTCGTAAGTCCTGAAAATATTTTTTCCACCTGAATTAACCATCTTACAATGCGAAACGCTGTGCAAAACTTTTACAATTTTGCTAAATTTTGTATTATTCAAGTTCAATGTTTAGTAAATCCCAATATAATACCTGTAAGTAGGCAATCTCCATACTAAATATGTGATCACTTCCGAAAAGTATGATTTTATGCATAAATTTGAGTATTTATAGAATTTTTGAAGACGAAATCAGGTTTAGCGAATATTTTGCAGCTAGAAACATTCATTCGAATATTCATTACATTTGCGATACTGCTACGATAACATAAGTTTGGAATTGTCTGATTGCATAACTCGTAGGCGTTATGTGTTAGATTGACACTGTGCTATGAAATTGGTAAAGAAGGCAAACGGTTTTTTCAACATGTTTCTGTTTTAGTGATGGCTATGAACATGTAAATATTCTTGAGTTGTATATGTAGAGAGGAGGAAGAAACTGCAAAGAAAGATGCAAAGTTGGTGAAATGGGACGGGCCAGGGATTTAACCCAGGGTGTTCTGCATACAAATGAGAAGCGGTAACCATTAGACTACCAAACCCGTCATAAGAAATTGTCATACAGACTATGTACATTATACAAATACAGTGCAGCAGTCAAAATGTCCCTCGTTCGCGTAGTGCGCTAGTGGAAAAAAAGCTGTACAATTGGAATAAATGAATGAAAAAATAAAAATTAAAACAACCACACTATGCACTAAAAAACCTGAGAGAAAAATATTTCATTCGATGTTGATTCGTCGTTTTGAGTTGCCTTTAAAAATCAAGTGGATACACTTGGCAGAATTCTACATTGTTTGATAGTAACCATAAATGCCTCTAATACTACAATCCTGGAATTTCATGTGGGTAATGTAGAACATGAGCGATCGCTCAAGGATCGGTATATTCCCCTTATTCCATTCATATTCACTCCTATTTGCTGAAATGAATCGAGAAAGATGCTGCAAACGAATTGTCGTGATCAAGCACGCTACCCCAGCACCAGTGGGAAGCGATGTGCAAGTTGCTTGACCTAGATATTCGTTGCTGTTCGTCGCTGTTTGGATCACAAGCGAATGAAAGAAGCGAATGGTGAAGAATAATCGAAATGGTTATTATTACAATAAGAAGAGAATTTCTGCATGTAATGCATACATTTTTAGTATATTGTTATTGAAATTGATGAATGATGAACGTTTGGATGGTAATTAGCAATTGAAGGCGCTTTCGGTCATCGGGTTGCTCATAAAACAACGGTTTTAATTAAAGCTGGCTATAATTAACACCATTGTTTTATAAGTAACCCGATGACCGAAAGCGCCTGTAATTGCTAATTGTTATTGAAATGCTAGATTAGCGAAGAAAATAATAAACATTCTTTGAAAACATAAAAAAAAATCGTATGCACAATATCACTTACGAATCGCGTCACCGCTCGATCGCTTGCGATGCGAATGTGGACGAATGAATAATTTTCAAGTGTGGCTTTCAACACTACGGTGATGTTATCGTCACTGACAAGCAAACACACAAACTAAAGCGACAACCGTTCCATGCTGACTGGCTTCGAATGTGGAAGAAGATGCAAAGTAGAAATCAGAAACCCTGATCGCTACTACTCCAAGCCTAATCACCTTAGTCAAGATCACTCTCGAACCGAGTGTTGGTAAAACAATAGTTTGAGCATCGACGTGAGTTTGCCGTTCCCTGACAGACGTGTTTAAACACAAGAAACTAATAAGATGTTTATAATTTGGCATGTAAAATGGTCTGGAAAATATACAAAAAATACTGGATAGGGGTATTATGGGCATAATGGACACCCTAAGCAAATGAGTATGTTAGGCCTGTATTACAGAGAAAAACTCAACATATTATTAGTAGGCTTACAACTTTAACTTGTTTCCTACGTATTTCAATCATTTACAGCAGGTAGAATGTCATTATTGTGAAGAAATAATGAATTGTAAACCGTGTGTTTTTTGGGGCTGGCAGGAAAGGGGCGAAATGGACACTAATCGGGGCATAATGGACACCCCTGCATATTTTATGCTGTATCTTTGATATTATCGACCAGTTAAGTAAATTGCCTACGGAGATCAATACCACAGATATAATACTCCATCTTAGACGAGTTTACATAACATCAAAGTTAATTAAATAAATTTTTGGCTAAAATATTCGGATTGATTTTTTCCAAACTCTTTAAAACGCCTAACAGTATGCAAAGCACGTACATCCATTCATAATTGCCAGTGTTCATTTCGCCCCGAATCGACTAGGGGGATTAGGGGCATAATGGACACCCTAAGCAAATGAGTATGTTAGGCCTGTATGACAGACAAAACTTAACATATTATCAGTTGGCTTACAACTTTAACTTGTTTCCTACGTATTTCAATCATTTACAGCAAGTAGAATGTCATTATTGCGAAGAAATAATGAATTGTAAACCTTGTGTTTTTTGGGGCTGGCAGGAAAGGTACGGGGCGAAATGGACACCCATCGGGGCATAATGGACACCCCTGCATATTTTATGCTGTATCTTTGATAATATCGACCAGTTAAGTAATTTGCCTACGGAGATCAATACCACAGATATAATACACTAAAACCCCAATTTACGCTCAAAATGGGGGGAGCGTAAATTGAGGGAGCGTAACTTGGGGGGAGCGCTATTTGGGAATTAGTGCGTAAATCGGGGGAGCGCTATTTGGAAATTAATGCGTAAATCGGGGGAGTGTTTTTTTTCAGTTTTATAATTAGTTTGTGAAGATCGAAATCACAAAGTTCCTAAACCTTTTAAAAGGTTATAAGTTATTCAATTATAATTAATAATTTAGCAGTTTTGCTAAGTTTAGTGGTTCCCAACCTACGGTCATGGGCCAAGCGAATTTCTCAAGAATCAGAGGTGGGAAGATAAGGTGAAAAGGTTTTTCGAAGTCTGCACTTCAGGAAGTATGTACTTATCACAATGTAGTTGTATTGCAACAATCAGTGGTTTCCAACCTATGGTCACGGGCCACGTGAATATCTCAAGAACCGAAAGTGCAAGGAAGAAGAGCAAATGTTTATCGGATTGATCATCTCAAGGATCAGTATCTCTGATATATATATGTTGAAAAATCAGTGGTTTCCAATCTATGATCACGGGCCACGTGAATATCTCGAGAACCGAAAGTGCTAGGCAGAAGAGCAAATGTTTTACGGATTGGTCATCGTAAGTATCATTATCTCTAATATAGATATGTTGAAAAATCAGTGGTTTCCAATCTATGATCACGGGCCACGTAAATATCTTAAGAACCGAAAGTGCTAGGGAGAAGAGCAAATGTTTTACGGATTGGTCATCTTAAGGATCAGTATCTCTAATATTGATATGTTGAAAAATCAGTGGTTTCCAATCTATGATCACGGGCCAAGTGAATATCTCAAGAACCGAAAGTGCTAGGCAGAAGAGCAAATGTTTTACGGATTGGTCAACGTAAGGGTCAGTATCTCTAATATAGAAATGTTGAAAAATCAGTAGTTTCCAATCTATGGTCACGGGCCACGTGAATATCTCAGGAACCGAAAGTGCTAGAGAGAAGAGTAAATGTTTTACGGACTGGTCATCTGAAGGATCAGTATCTCTGATATAGATTCCATTCCATGAAAAATCAGTGGTTTCCAATCTATGGTCACGGGCCACGTGAATATCTCAAGAACCGAAAGTGCTAGGCAGAAGAGCAAATGTTTTACGGATTGGTCATCTTAAGGATCAGTATCTCTAATATTGATATGTTGAAAAATGAGTGGTTTCCAATCTATGGTCACGGGCCACGTGAATATCTCAAGAACCGAAAGTGCTAGGGAGAAGAGCAAATGTTTTACGGATTGGTCATCGTATGGATCAGTATCTCTTACACTAAGGTATTTTTTTACAAGGGTAGTTTTTCTGCTTTAAGTCGGTCAATTTTGAACCTAGACGGGCTTGGTGGTCTAGTGGCTACCGCTTCTGATTCGTATGCAGAAGGTCATGGGTTCAATCCCTGGCCCGTCCTTTTCATCCTACTTTGTATCTTTCTATCCACTTTCTCTCGCTCTCTCTTCTCAACATATACAACTCATGTATATTCATATGTTCATAGCCATCGCTAGAACCAGAAACGAATTGAAAAAAGTCGTTTCCCTCCCTTCTAACTTCCACTTACAGCACAGTGTATATAACGCCTATACGTTATGCAACCAAAGCGTGCTGTGTCGCTTGACCTTATTCACCTTATTCACCACACAATCTATCACGAATACTATAAATAACCCTATCCATGGATCGCATCACCGACCCAACGGTGACTCCCAGATCTTCCATCCTTTCCGTCTAACAAATACCCCAGTCCGTGCGGGTTGTGGGGACGCAGAGTGCTCTCGGTCTCTAGTAGCAACAACCAGTACACTCTAACATTCCTTTCCCTTCCCAGCTGACTGTAAGGACTTGGCCGGCGCCGTTATTGATCAAATATGCATGAGCTGCTAAAATTGCACTTTGAGAATAAGTTGAATGTCCCAGCCCCTTATTCAGTTGGATCTCAGTGCAACTGGTACCAGTTCAGATCAATCACGGAGGAGCAACCATTGACATGTATAGTCAGAATTGATCGTTAATCGTTGATCGTTTAAGTCGGTCAATTTTGAACCTACCTATCTGATTTTCCGTACACAGGTAGTACTAACCGTTATGTCTACCTGTGTACAAATTTTCATGTGAATTGGCTCAAAATTGGCCGAGTTAAAGCAGAAAAACTACCCCTGTAAAAAGACCTTAGTGTAAATAGATATGTTGAAAAATCAGTGGTTTCCAATCTTTGATTACGGGCCATGTGAATATCTCAAGAACCGAAAGTTTAAGTTTAAGTTCGTTTGGCCGAATGTTGTTTGGCCGAATGCCATCTGGCCAATAGGGCCGTTTTTTCGAATGCCGTTTGGCCGAATCATGATCAAAAGAATTCAGAGGATGTTTTTGACATTCTGACTGCCAATATGACCATCAGAAGTATTTCCTTCTTTCAATCATAGGCTATTCTTTCTAGTTTTGATTTTCATTGATTAGTTGGCGTTGAAACTACCGATACTTTATCAAAGCTTTTTCCTTCTTTGAATCATGGGCTATTCTTTTGAGATATACACTGAAGTTTTTTAACGATGGTAATGGTCCCGCGTGAAAAAAACCGCATAAAAAACCGCGTTATTTCAAAAAACGTCGTAAAAAACCGCGTTATTTCAAAAAACGTCGTAAAAAAGTCTAGTCATGTTAGATGTGATACTAACTATTTTGCGCGTGTTTTGAAAAAAAAAAAACTCGGTTTTTTTTTACGACGGGTTTTGAAATACCGCGGTTTTTTACGACGTTTTTTCAAATAACGCGGTTTTTTTAAGCGTTACCATGTAGAAAAACCGCGTAAAAAAACTTCAGTGTACTGAAACGAGAAACAATGCCATGGTCACTTTATTTCATAATTCATTTTTCCGCCAAACGACATTCGGCCAACCGACCTTTTCCGCCAAATGGAGTTTGACCAAACGGGATTCGGCAAAATGACCCGGAACCCTATTGTATAATGCTGCTTGAGATGTATAATTTGAAAAGCCGATTTTACTTTCTCATCGCCTTTAACCCTAATGTGGCCGGCAGGGTACCCGGGTACCCAGCACCAATTTAAAATACACGGTGTAGAAAAAAGCAAAAAGTTTACCGGCCACATAACGGTTACGATTCTTGAGAAATTCGCATGGCCCGTAACTCCAGTTTGAAAACCCCTGATGTTTACAACACCAGAGCATTGTAATAACTACCCTTTGAGATGCATAATCCTACAAATATTCACTCTTTCTCCTCTCATCTAATCTCTTATCTCATCTCTCATCTCATCTCTTACCTCATCTCTCATCTCATCTCTCATCTCATCTCTCATCTCATCTCTCATCTCATCTCTCATCTTATCTCTCATCTCATCTCTCATCTCATCTCTCATCTCATCTCTCATCTCATCTCTCATCTCATCTCTCATCTCATCTCTCATCTCATCTCTCATCTCATCTCTCATCTCATCTCTCATCTCATCTCTCATCTCATCTCTCATCTCATCTCTCATCTCATCTCTCATCTCATCTCTCATCTCATCTCTCATCTCATCTCTCATCTCATCTCTCATCTCATCTCTCATCTCATCTCTCATCTCATCTCTCATCTCATCTCTCATCTCATCTCTCATCTCATCTCTCATCTCATCTCTCATCTCATCTCTCATCTCATCTCTCATCTCATCTCTCATCTCATCTCTCATCTCATCTCTCATCTCATCTCTCATCTCATCTCTCATCTCATCTCTCATCTCATCTCTCATCTCATCTCTCATCTCATCTCTCATCTCATCTCTCATCTCATCTCTCATCTCATCTCTCATCTCATCTCTCATCTCATCTCTCATCTCATCTCTCATCTCATCTCTCATCTCATCTCTCATCTCATCTCTCATCTCATCTCTCATCTCATCTCTCATCTCATCTCTCATCTCATCTCTCATCTCATCTCTCATCTCATCTCTCATCTCATCTTTCATCTCATCTCTCATCTCATCTCTCATCTCATCTCTCATCTCATCTCTCATCTCATCTCTCACCTCATCTCTCATCTCATCTCCATCTCATCTCTCATCTCATCTCTCATCTCATCTCATCTCATCTCATCTCATCTCTCATCTCATCTCTCATCTCATCTCTCATCTCATCTCTCATCTCATCTCTCATCTCATCTCTCATCTCATCTCTCATCTCATCTCTCATCTCATCTCTCATCTCATCTCTCATCTCATCTCTCATCTCATCTCTCATCTCATCTCTCATCTCATCTCTCATCTCATCTCTCATCTCATCTCTCATCTCATCTCTCATCTCATCTCTCATCTCATCTCTCATCTCATCTCTCATCTCATCTCTCATCTCATCTCTCATCTCATCTCTCATCTCATCTCTCATCTCATCTCTCATCTCATCTCTCATCTCATCTCTCATCTCATCTCTCATCTCATCTCTCATCTCATCTCTCATCTCATCTCTCATCTCATCTCTCATCTCATCTCTCATCTCATCTCTCATCTCATCTCTCATCTCATCTCTCATCTCATCTTTCATCTCATCTCTCATCTCATCTCTCATCTCATCTCTCATCTCATCTCTCATCTCATCTCTCATCTCATCTCTCATCTCATCTCTCATCTCATCTCTCATCTCATCTCTCATCTCATCTCTCATCTCATCTCTCATCTCATCTCTCATCTCATCTCTCATCTCATCTCTCATCTCATCTCTCATCTCATCTCTCATCTCATCTCTCATCTCATCTCTCATCTCATCTCTCATCTCATCTCTCATCTCATCTCTCATCTCATCTCTCATCTCATCTCTCATCTCATCTCTCATCTCATCTCTCATCTCATCTTTCATATCATCTCATGTCATCCTTCCCTAACTCTCCATCCTATCCTCTACCCTCCCCTCTACCCTACCTTCTACCCTACCCTCTACTCTAACCCTCTACCCTACCCTCAACCCTACCTTCTACTTTCCCTACCTTCTACCCTACTCTCTACCCGAACCCTGTATCCAAACCTCTACCTTAACCCTCTACCCAACCCTCTATCCTACCTTCAACCCTAACCCTATACCCTATCCTCTTCACTACCTTTTACCCTACCCTCTACACTACCTTCTACGATACCATCTAACATTATCCTCTACCCTAACCATCTACCCTAACCCTCTACCCTAACCCTCTACCCTAACCCTCTACCTTACTTTCAACCCTACCTTCTACCCTACTCTCTACCCGAACCCTCTAGCCAACCCTCTATCCTACCTTCTACCATAACCCTCTACTCTACCTTTTACCCTACCCTCTACCCTACCTTCTACCCTACCATCTTACATTACCCGCTACCCTTACCATCTACCCTACACTCTACCCTACCCCTCTATCGTAGCCTCTACCCTACCCTCTACCCTAACCCTCTACCCTAACCCTCTACCCTAACCCTCTACCCTAACCCTCTACCCTAACTCTCTATTATAGGCTCTACCCTACCCTCTACCCTAACCCTCTACCATACCCTCTACGCTAATCATCTACCCTAACCCTCTACCCTACCCTCAACCCTACCTTCTACCTGCCATACATTCTACCCTACTCGTTACCCGAACCCTCTACCCAACCCTCTACCTTAACACTCTACCCAACCCTCTATCCTACCTTCTACCCTAACCCTCTACCCTACCCTCTACCCTACCTTTTACCCTACCCTCTACCCTACTTTCTACCCTACCATCTAACATTACCCTCTACCCTAACCCTCAATGTATCATATGTATCACATATTACTTGTTCCCGAATACCTAAAACCCCAATTTACGCCTAAGGAGCGTAAATTGGGGGAGCGCTATTTGGGAATTAGTGCGTAAATGGGGGGAGCGTTATTTGGAGGGATCGTAGTGTGCCGCGCGTGAATATAGACGTGGAATTTCCTCGTGCTGCGTTTTTGCCTTCCGCCTGTCAGTATTTTTAAGAAATTTGGAAGCTGATTCTTCCGTTTTGGACTGTTATTAGTATTTCAGTTTCAAATATTAATTAAATATGCGCGTTGTTTGGAAGGATACTGAAGAGTGTGTGTTTTTCGGTGAAAGTGATTACGAACTCTGGAATAGAATGAAGATCAGAGTTCAGCGACGGGAGTTACGCCCTGAAGAAGATGAAGGAAAAAGTGTGTGGCTAACGAAAAGCTCATGGTGATCGTGGTCGTAATGGGATGGCGCAAGCGAGCGAACGTCCGCCGGATTATCGTGACGCAAACCATTACTGGGACACTTCTTCCCCGCAACCGGAAAGGGCAAGCGATGTTTCTTCGATGAAGATGTTTCAAAATTGGTGAGAAAGTTCCTTTTAAATTTAATGCTTTTTATACATTTATGAAAATGGCCTACATATCCTGTACAGTCAAATCCACTATTATGTGGACAATTTGGTAAGTTCATTCCAATCATCCGCCCGGAATCGGTTTTTAGTGGCTCTTCTAGCGTAAATTATTTTCAAATCTGCGTTCATTTTCATTGTTTTTGTTTGATCCGTGCTTTTTTGCTTGGATGATCGACATGGGACCACAAAAACCACAAAACAATTGGTGAGATCTTTCTAATATTATTTATTTATTATAAGTTGGAAATTCGCTATTTTCAACATCCTTTCATCTATTGGAAGCTGCTTCAGTTCTGGGCTCTTTCTAAGTTGATGAAGGGATTTATAAATTCTTGCAAGGACTTGGCCAGGTGTGTGGAGCTGAGTGGGTCTATGACATTGTAGATAGTAGCGACATCAGCAATATCAATGGATATATTCAACTTTGCAACTCCATCCAAGATTTGTGCAAGTATTCATGCTATGCTATGCTATGCTAAATGGGGGGAGCGTTATTTGGGAATTAGTGCGTAAATCGGGGGGCGCAAATTGAGTTTGGCGCAATAGAAGTGAGCGTAAATTGGGGTTTTAGTGTACTCCATTTTAGACAAGTTTACATAACATGAAAGTAAATTAAATGAATTTTAGGCTAACATAATCGGATTGATTATTTCCACACTCTCTAAAACGCCTAACAGTATGCAACGCGCATACATCCATTCAGAATTGCCAGTGTTCATTTCGCCCCGAATCGACTACAAAATTGAAATTGCTATTTTGAGTAAGTTCTAAAAAAAATATAATACTTCAACCATTGCTAAATCTGCGTGTACATGTAGATATGCTAACATTTTATTTGTTTTATGGTGGACACATTCAAACACGCGTAGTACCTTATTTACTGCTGCTTCGAAATTATAAGAAATCCACCATATGAAAAACATACTTCAATTTAAATGATATTTTGGTTATTTTGAAGGAATATAAATGATACTTTTGAAAAATAGAACAATGATTTGTTCCTTTACACTTGTGCATTAAAAGTTTTACGTAAAAGTCAACGGTTTCGACAAAAACAGGGGTGTCCATTTCGCCCCGGGTGTCCATTATGCCCCTAATCCCCCTACAACAATCAAATTGCTATTTTGAGTAAGTTCTGACCAAAAATATAATACTTCATCCATTGCTAAATCTGCGTAAACATGAAGATAAGCTAACAATTCACATGTTTTTATGGACACACTCAAACACTCGTAATGCCTTATTTGCTGCTGCTTCGAAATCATAAGAAATCCACCATATGAAAAACACTCTTCAACTTCAATGATATTTTGATTATTTTGAAGCAATATAAATGGTACTTTTGAAAAATAGAACAATGACTTGTTCCTTTACACTTATGCATTGAAAGTTTTACATAAAAGTCAACGGTTTCGGCAAAAACAGCGGTGTCCATTTCGCCCCGGGTGTCCATGATGCCCCTAATCCCCCTATATCACTTACATACTATACCATATGGTCGGTTTCCTGCAATAGGAGCACAACTCTAAATTTGTCATTTTTGAGATTTTGATGGCAAATGAGCGCATGAGCATGAGCATAGATGACCGTACAATTCGTAATTGCTACTCCGTGATTGACCAGAACAATCGAAATTGAACAAGGAACCAATAGGGCCCATATAGCCGAGGCGGTAAACGCACGGGTATTCAGCATGACCATACTGAGGGTGACGGGTTCGATTCCCGGTCGGTCCAGGATCTTTTCGTTAAGGAAATTTCCTTGACTTCCTTGGGCATAGAGTATCTTCGTGCCTGCCACACGATATACACATGCAAAATGGTCATTGGCAGAGGAAGCTCTCAGTTAATAACTGTGGAAGTGCTCATAGAACACTAAGCTGAGAAGCAGGCTTTGTCCCAGTGAGGACGTTACGCCAAGAAGAGAGAGAAGAGAGAGAGAAGGAACCAATAAACGGAGCTTGGGAGTAGCTACTAAACAATATTTTTACAATAGACACCACTGTAAAAATAAAAATACAAAAACAATGAGATGTAATGTAGACACCATACCGTGAATTGTAAATAAGATTTTTACAATATATTATACGGGTTGTTAAGTACCGTAACAATATAAAAAAATATTTTTCTCCATATATATTTTTTTGCAAAACCATACATTTTATTGTTAATGAATTGTTCAAAATACTGATACGTGGGCTCAAATATACCGTACATTGTATGGTACATGAATGGTTTCAAACAATATAATATACCTGTTCGGGAGTAAGATCATTCACCCAAGGATTCAACCCTGGATACCATTACAGCCGAGTCTCGATCATCGAATAATGAGAGGAGAGATAAGCATCGATGTCGTTATGGATGACTCATTAGCCGAATATGGTGCAAGGGGAATTCCCGAAACAGCTGCTTATAATTAGTTGCATAATTCCACTCGGAGCAAGTGGTCGTCGGAGACCCTTGCATAGCTTTTCTGAATGTAAATTTTGTATATAGACTAATCAATAAATGTTCTGTGTAAAAGGAGTTGTTTGATCGTAATATGGAATTGTTAAGCAATAAAATTGCATTAGTGGAAGAAAGTGTACCTGTTCGTCACTTAAGCTGCTAGTACACAGGGTCAAATATTTGTCCAAAAAGAAACCAATGCTCAAACATCTTGTTTGACTCGATCGAATTTTCATTAGTGTCAAACTGATGTTGTTTCTTGAGTTCTTTCCTTGTCAAATATTTGACCCTGTGTACTACTGGCCTTACCATGCCGGTGTTAAGGAACACTGTGACAGGATGGATGGAATAACCCCACCCCCCCCCCCCCCCCCCTTTTGGAATCACATTACGGTCCTTCCGAGGGCAAATCACACCCAGGTCGATGTTGGGGCTTGGACGAAGGGAGCTTCCGACATTATGGTCCTTCGAGCCGGATTGGGCTAGGAGCCGGATAGGACTAGGAGAAGGATAGGTCTAGGAGAAGGATACTGGACCCTGGAAGATCAACGGTGATTGAGACTCCTAGGAAATAAAGGAAATCACGACCCGATGTGAAATTCACGCGAAGGCTACACACTCTACGCCATTAGTGACAATTGAACCTGTTGTCACAACCCAACACTTAATCAGGCTGTGCAAGGTGATCGGCAGCGCCAGGAGAGCTGTACTCAGCCCAACTGAACATGATGGCGGATTCAATCGGATCCCGTCTTTGAGGATTTTGGACTACTGAACCAGGCCCCAGAACTGGTTTTCCAGGTAAATAAGTGTTCAGTATATGTCCAGCCGAAATTCAGTAAATCAAATTGCTAACTCACCTTTCGTGTTCAATTCATCGTTCATCTGGGCTACAAATGGATGGAGTGCATTACTCCAAGCACCGCACATCAAGCAGCAATCATCATGGAATTACGTCACCATCTACACATGCTGTTTCGGGAAGATGATTGTTGACATCATGGAACCAAAATGACGATCATCAGCGAACCATCCAAGAATTTCACTACCACCAATTTGAACAAATCACTACTAGCTCAACGGCATGCTAATGGAGCGCCACTTCAACATGGGCGCTTCAACGTTTTCATCCACATCATTCGGATTAATATCACTCGGATCGTCACCCAATCAATCACTCGATCATGGAGATTATCACTACAATCATGGCAACGGTACACATCACAACTGATGGTCTCCCAATACATCCAACCTCACATCCAACGATGAGAATGGATCTCACTCAACCACGAGATCATCGGACACTACCAAGGGGGCTCATAGGACTGACCAGAGCTCACTAACACATCACAAGGAAATCGATCAGTTTTTCTGGCTAGCTGAAACGAATTGCATGAAACCTAACTATGCCTTTGGGAACATGCTAATGCTCACGTTAATGCAACGGGTATCCACGGGGAGCACTATCTCATTTCGGACACTAGGGGTGTCCATCGGATCCAAATTCCAATCAAGGCCAAGTGTAGTCAATGGTGACTGCACACTACCCGGCGGTGCAACGGTGCACTATGGTTTGGAACGCAGTACGGTCTGCGGCTGTTATAGGGTAGCAGCACTCCAATGCCACCACAACTGGTTTTCACGGCTTGGTTTGCAGCACGGGCTGCGACTGCTACAGGGTAGCGGAATTCCCAATCCAGTGACAAAACGAGGAAGTCACGAAATCCCGAGTATCTGATGCGGCTCATCAATACTCATTCTTGATTGGTATCGGATATTGTCACGGAGGGCAGTATTCACTCGGTTAATGGGTTCCAAAGGCACTAGAAGACGATTCCGGATCAAATTGCGGAATAAAATCATCCCATTTTGGATTCAAAGATTATTCAAGGCGACAATTCACTAGATCGGACACCACCACACTTTCCCAAGAAGATAAACTCATCCACACCGGCGGCGTAATGGATGGAAGGCGGACACCGAACTGTTATCTCGCTCGTTTTTGACGGATTCAACGGTGGACAATTCGCACGGAAGCGCCCAAACAAGGGTTCACAGGTAAATACACTTGGTATATGCCCGCCGAAGCATGGGCCTACAGATTTACACTATCCTCATCAAAATTATTATTCCAACCGGACTCTCACGACTTCGCACAACCTCGACACGGCGCACTCGAATTGGACTGGCATCGAGTCGCATGGATAGATCTCGCCGCAACTAGAACGAGACCAATACGTACGTAGGAAAGGTGATATCGGCAACCAAATGGCAACGTTAGACGAACATCATCCACACTAGACTACCTGAGATGGTCACCTACAAAATCGACAATCGCTACACGAACGCACACATTGGCGATTTACAACAACGAGTGAACCTGCGACTACTACAATTGGACCAACTGATCGCTATCTCATTACCCACCACAACCAACATTACACAGTAGTTCGAAAGATAGTCTACCACGGACCTCCATGTCTGGGTTGGATGAAGTACACACTTTTAGCTGTTTGGATGTGGTCATCAAGTACCACATGTGTGCAGGTCGAGATCATCATCTTCATCCGAAGAAACACATGCAGGGACACATCGTATACACAAGGCATACTGATACATCATTCAACAAAATATTATGAATTCAATAGGAAATCAAAAAAGTTTTTTTGAGAAAAATATTTTTGCTTATTTTTAGTTGTTTACAACATACATCGGAAGTGACGTATATGATAGTGCATCATTGAACGCACACAGCGCACCCCACCCGGTACTGAAAAAAAGTGTCGCTAGTCGAAAAGTGTCGCTAGTCAAAACGTCGCTATTCGGTTTGGTGCTGGCGCCATAATACCATGCTAGAAGGGTTGACGCATAGTCTTCGATGGTGGGTGAGATTGCTCACTGAAGTAGGGACAGTTATAGCAAAACGGCCACTGGATGGAGCAGCATGGTATTCTATGTGAAGTTTGGAAGACGATTCAGAAATTTTGGTAATTTCTGGGTGGGTGAGGATGTTGGAGAGTAGCATGCCTCACTCATTATTTTGGAAGGCACTGTAAACCCCCTAAAGTAACGAGGAACAATTGATGACATCGGGAACCTTCGGCAATCACCAGCATTGAAGATAATCTTAAGCAGGCATTTTTAATATTGTAATCAGTAGGATTTGGACCACCACATGTGTAGTATCGCGTTTTAAATGTTATCTGTATAGTTCTGTAAATATAGTATGTGAAAGTAAATGTTGGTTTTAAGTCAAACTAAGTGTTTTATTGTGACCAATCGGACGGAACTGGCCAGGACGGGCCAGTAGGCATAACTGCGATGTCGGGCAAGGGACCCCCGCCCAATAATACAGTCCACTAAAATCAGCTTGGGCCACTCCCCGACATTATGGTCCTTCGAGCCGGATGGAGAGCCACGGGGGATTCACCGCACTCGGATTCATGTCAGGACACATAATTCCAGAAATTTCCAGCTACAACGCGCAATTGGAGACAAAGGCAAGGCTAGTGATAATAGAGAACTTCGCCATTACCAAGTCAATGGATCCCAATGGCATAAGGAGGCCGAACCTTGCAAAACAATAGGACAATTATCGGTGGCCCACTTCATGGTCAAACGACTTCAACAGGATGAAAACGAATCTATGCGAGATTATCAGGCTATATCGATTCATTTGTGGATCGTTATTGGTTACTTACATGGAACGTAACAAGGATTAAGCACCAGGCAACGGTCGCGCCATCTTGAGCTTCATCGGGTATCCAATGGCAATTCTCTACTACACTTTATCAATGGTCTCACTGGAAGGAATGGTTGAACCAAGGTCGAAGAAGATCCAACCGAAGCATGGCAGCAGTATACTGAACGAGTGGAAATCCTGTTTCGTCCAGGGCCTGAAATGCACCGCTACGAGTCATCTGCTACGAAGCTTCAGTTTCATCGATGTAAACAACGACCCACTACAAGTATCTTCTGCGTCCACCAATTTCTGCGCGTCCAAAATGACATCGGTACATCTACAACACACGGATGTTCGACAGCGAACAGTATCCAGCCTACAGGAATCCAACTAGAATCTACACTTCTACTGTACAATGATGGTGACCGTTGATCACTTTCTCGGTTCATCCCATGTATATTATACAATCGGATCAGCCCCACACAAAGAGCGAACGGAAAGATGGAGGTTCTAAACGTGAACTTTGTGGTCGGTCGTACCTTTTATCACTGGATTTGTCACGGGCAAAAATCATTTCGCAATATTTCCTTCGGTTATGATGGTTCCTCAGTATAAGCAAGAATCAATACCGGTAATCCTCACTTCAACACACATCATCGGGGAACTGGGAAACCATTTCTAAGCGAAATGCCTCCTCCCGTAGCTCGAACAACCGAGAAGAGGAACGCGCGGTTATAAACTGATCGAATCCTATCATGATCAATCGACTGAGACCATTACCAATACAATCATCGAGGATGAGTGTTGCATTCATCAGAATCAAGATACATCTCTCCCGTCGTGGCACTACCACATTGGACTATAGCTAGGCTCTTACGATGAACATTGTTGTGGTTATCATAAGGAACAACCCAAACGACACTTCAACTCTATCAACTACAACCATTAGCGGAGTTATGGATTTCTACAGATTGGCCTGCTGACCCTTTCTTAAAGGTAAGCAGATTAATGCAGTATATGCCTAGCGAAGCTAGGACCGTTCAATAGTATGCTACATCTCTTGCTCTCGTTTTCAATCCGTTACACACAACATACCCACCGACGGAATGATTGGAGCGTACAATCAATGCTGGAGATAATTGGAACAACCCAATGCGTTGCTGGATGGTCCTGCCAAGCTGATCGTCGCATATTATCCTACGATAAGAGCTCAATCTTCTGCATGTGTATTGAATGGGCGACAGACTGACATGCATTAGGAGTTCCCAATTTCCATTCCACAAGGATCTAAGCGAATCACACCGGGTGTTCGCTAGAAGGCTGTCGGGCACACAGGGTGTCCGAATCCCCAAGTATAACCATGGTTTACGAGTATAGAGGTAACTCGTCCCAAGTGTACAAACTTCACCGTGTTTGCTTCCCATCTCATCCACGAATAAGCACAACGGTGTGTTTTTTCTTCGGCGTTGACACAAGGAGTGTCCAACTACGGTTTCAAGCATGCACGGATACACAGGGTGTCCGTTGTAACAGGAATTCCCAACGGTAGACGTACGCAGGGTGTGCGTCTCATCGGTTTCGGTCACTAGGAGAACCGATTTCCCTTCCATCGGATCGCGGACACAGAGGGTGTTCCAGCGATATTCCTTTTCTTTCGAGGACGCAAAGGGCGTGCTGGTCCTACATCACTCCGATGCACGTCAGTAGCAGTCACCAAGGATTGAAACCACATACGGAAACCATGTCTGAAGGCATTTCCAGGATAAAAGGCATGATTAGTTTTGGCTGTAACGTAGTTTGAGTTCAGATTGATCAGAACAGGAAATCATTGTGATTATTTATAGACAATTTGCATAGGCATTTTAATGCATCAGGCTGTTAGTTTAGGGCTCAGAAATCGACGCAATTTCAGGGTGGGTGAGTATGTTTAGGAGTAAGGTTGCCCACCCTGGCTACATCTATGACCAACCATCCATATTCTTTAGGACCGACAATAGAACACCTTTCGACTTTAGTGCTAGAAACACCATCACGAGTGGCGGTCTCCGGGACCGCGCTCTGCGCGCTTGTAAATAGTTCTGTTGTAATAAATGTACATGCAATTTGTTAGAAATATATGTTTTATGTGTAAACGGTGTGCTATTATGTGTCCGGAACGAGGGTTCCACGGAAGATAGGCAGATTGACCCAACATAACCAAGGATATAATCCCCCTCCGGAACAAATCGTGTTGGGCCTTGAGGAACACTCTACTCCCACTATCGAAGGCTGGTCAAGGTCCCCAACATTTGGTCCTTCGAGCCGGATCGCCTCGGGAGGACAGCAGGAATTGACGGTTACGGACATCACCATCGCCATCGCTGCATAGAACACTCAAGATCGCTATTCAAGTGGAAGAATACCCAAGTAACCACGAAGCCGTATATAAGTGCATCAATTTTGCTATATATTTATATTTAAAATTGTGAATATCATGCTGCATTATTTTAAACACCCCATTGAAGCAATATTAAAGTCGAAAAGGGCCCCACTAAAATCAAATTAATGCCACATATTGCAGCACGTTGACAGCCATTACTAAAGTAACATAAATGCATGTGCCGTACATTTGCATTTACACATGCTAAATACGTGCAACACGAAAAACCAAAACAAAAATCTATTTTTAGCACCGCTTCATTATCGACGGTACTAATGCTTCCACACATGAATGTTTTAACGATTATTTTTTTTTTGCCGCCGGGTCGGGAGTCGAACCAGAATTGTTGAAGACCGCTAGATGAGTTCCATACGCCCTGGCACCTTGGACCGTTTCTGCTGCAGTGTTAACAACAGATATTTCATTAACTAAAAGGAGACTGTTCTTCTGTCTCAATCATTGCAGTAGAGGGTGACTATGTCATATGTAATAGAATCCCTGTAATCATATTCTGATAATCACTGATAAATACATACGGTAATGCATTTTAGAATATATTTAATCAATATAAATAAGAAAATTAAAACACCCTTCGCACACTGCTCACATGCTAATTGTGGTTTCCATCATCATTAGCATGTGATAACCAGCCAACAGAAAAGAGAAAAGGTAATCTTTAAAAACGTTTTGCTGAAGAAAGCCGTCGATCGGTGGTTCAAGCGGGGATTAAGTTGGTCGGGAGTCGAACAAGAAGTGTTGATGACCGCTAGAGTAAAGTTTTTCACTCTTCTTGATTACATTTGTTTACCATTAGAGTCAAGCTTTTATAATTGTATTGTTAGAGCAAACTTTGCTAGTTTCTACATTGCATTTATTCAGTTTTTGCAGTGTTGAATTATTGAACTATCGTATATCAGTTTTTAATACACCCTAATGTAAAGAAAAATGTAATGCATCATTGCATTGATAATGGCGATCTGAAGGATTATTGCATGACAAGTGTGGAATTACTGCATTTCGCATTTCAAAGGTTGATATTCAGTCTAGTTCGTGCAATGATATAATGCTTGTGGTTACTTGGGTAGTCACTCATCTGGATCACGGACATGGCTACCGCCAGTCGAAATAAGTAGAGCTTCCTCAACTTTACAAATGGAATCTGACGATCACTCACCACAAACTAGAATTCAATTGGATAAAAACTCTTCGACGATAATTCTTGCAACAGCTTCCAACGGCATGCACTGAACCAGCAAGGACTCCTGTTGCACGGGTAAATATTACATGTTCAGTGTATATGTCTAGCCGAAGCATATGAAACTGTATTCTAACCACCTTTTTCAACTATGCACAACAACTTTGGATACATCGATCAACGGAGTGGACGGCTCACATCACTAACTGTCCATGGAATTCAAAACACTGTCTCCATTCATGATCATCGGAGTATCGTTATACAAACATCAATCGGCATATAACAGAACTTCGTCACTTTACATATGTAGTTGTGGGCTCAATTTCATTACGTCTGGCTTCTCTGGGATTTTCATCTTCTTCGCCGAGGGCAACAAATCACTCGCTCGTGCTAAATGGAACTTCAAAGAGCACTACTGATATCATCACTATTGGAATCAACGTAAACAAAGGCATGATAACACGGGCGGTTATGCCAAATAAATTACACTGGGACAACCACTATAACTGGACTAGGTTTAGATTTCCACGGCGGCGGCGGTGATGTGAAAGGTTGCGATACCGATACTCTACTGTGGGCGATCAGTTGGAATCCGCCGTCAACACCAACCCAACGATGCGTGGATGTACATCGGATAAAGCGAATAGGGCATCGGCACTTTCCTTAAGGTTAGTAAGCTCGAACAGTATGTGTCTGCCGAAGCTTGTACCATACAGTCCACTACAACATCATATTATCTCTCTCATCAACCAATGCGTACCGATGACCAAATGGAGTTGTATTTCTGTACCTACTACACGAGGCTGCAGTATACATACGCATATTGTGATCAAGACGATTTCCATCCGTGCCTACGAATACTATGGACGATAATGGTGAGCTGGAAGCTCACTACTTTGAAGACGGATCGATAACCCACTGAATATATGTGACAACCCAGTCACGTACACACCCAAATAACCCAATGGACTCAACGGATAATCTACGGATGCTGTCATATGGATGGCAGCAGGATGCCCATTCTGAACGGTCAGTGAGCAAACACAAAATTCCATGGTAAACCACACGAGACACGGGCTCTCGTGTACATCTATTGGAAAGGCATTGCTGAGTAAACGGAATCAGCAGGGCTGGTTTGGCGTTTTGGTCGGCAAATTCCAATGGTTACACTGGATGTACTGTACAGGACAGTGCACCAATTCTACGGGACAATGGTTGGTACACCATTTGTCAGGATAATGGAAACGTTGTACACGATCGGCCAATCAAGGAGTTGATCGGCGTTTCCCTAATGAATATGCTAGAGCGTTAAGGAACACGATCTAGTAGAACGATAGCTTTCAATTAAGGGTTTAGCGGTTAATTTGGTCATGGTTAATTGATCCACTGTTCAATGGTGGGTGAGCCAATCCATACCGATATCAAGAACTCCAGTCATTCGCAGCGTTTGGGCTAACGATGGGAACTTTCAGAAATTTGGGACATTTCTGGGTGGGTGAGGATGTTCGGGAGTAAGATCATTCACCCAAGGATTCAACCCTGGATACCATTACAGCCGAGTCTCGATCATCGAATAATGAGAGGAGAGATAAGCATCGATGTCGTTATGGATGACTCATTAGCCGAATATGGTGCAAGGGGAATTCCCGAAACAGCTGCTTATAATTAGTTGCATAATTCCACTCGGAGCAAGTGGTCGTCGGAGACCCTTGCATAGCTTTTCTGAATGTAAATTTTGTATATAGACTAATCAATAAATGTTCTGTGTAAAAGGAGTTGTTTGATCGTAATATGGAATTGTTAAGCAATAAAATTGCATTAGTGGAAGAAAGTGTACCTGTTCGTCACTTACCATGCCGGTGTTAAGGAACACTGTGACAGGATGGATGGAATAACCCCCCCCCCCCCCCCTTTTGGAATCACATTACGGTCCTTCCGAGGGCAAATCACACCCAGGTCGATGTTGGGGCTTGGACGAAGGGAGCTTCCGACAATACCGTAAATAAATTGTTTTTAATTGTAATTTCACTACTGGTTATACATTTAATCAAATGGATTTAGAATGGTTCTCTTTTGTTATGTTGTATTGTTTTACATTACATAAACCATATATTGTTATATTATCATGTCATTTTCCTCCTGTTAATGGCATCTTAGGCTAACTAGGATTAATGGAATGCGCTTTAGGAATTCTCCAGAGCGTTTTGGATAACCCTTCATATATATGATCGCTCACGTCTAAGTCTGAGTAGTCTCTAATTGCATTAACAGTTGAAGCTTAGGCTCCCATGCATGTGGATTGACATCTAAGCCGAAAGAGAGATAGATGGTTCTTGAAAAAGTGAATGTTCATGGTGAGGGCTCGGGTTCAGTTTGGCTTTCTATTCCGCAGAATTATCACCTGTTCTGTGGCTTAGTTGGTTGAAGCACCGGTCTAGCGAATACGGGGTCGTGGGTTCGAATCCCACCAGAACGCGATTTTTTTCAAAAATTCATCCCTCAATTTGTCAATTAGCAACATTCTGTGTCTTCTAACTACAAGTTTTTCTGTATGTTTATGACATACCAGCTAATCTGTTAAAAGCCAGTAAAGGGCAACATATATCAGTGTACCCTACCTTGCGTCATCGGCGCAGTTGGTCGTGGAGCGTGCGACCGTGCCGAGCTCTCGACGCATACTGAATTAGACACCAGCAAACAGACTGCTTGGTGGCTAGGTATGCGGAGAGCGAGAGTAAGTCTCGGCTTCAAATAAAAATAATACGCTCTCACTTGTAGTTGTTGGGCACAAACGAGGCTGTGTTGTGGATTGACATCTAAGCCGAATGAGAGATAGATGGTTCTTGAAAAAGTGAATGTTCATGGTGAGGGCTCGGGTTCAGTTTGGCTTTCTATTCCGCAGAATTATCACCTGTTCTGTGGCTTAGTTGGTTAAAGCACCGGTCTAGCGAATACGGGGTCGTGGGTTCGAATCCCACCAGAACGCGATTTTTTTCAAAAATTCATCCCTCAATTTGTCAATTAGCAACATTCTGTGTCTTCTAACTACAAGTTTTTCTGTAGGCTCCCATGCCCCACCAGCCAGATAACCGGGTTTTGCAAACTAAGCATTATTTGTGGCAACACTTTAGGCGGCATGATGGAACTATGCCGAGCGTGCTAAGTGTTATTAGACCACTAATGTAGTTGCATGAAGTGGGTGACGAGGTACATAAGTATCATTACAGCGCACGGTTACAGAAGTTACACAGATTTGTGTACTACTAGATCAGCCTCACCGCTGTGTCAAATGTACACAGATACTTTTCCGGCTCCAGCGCTGGCATGAAAACAAAATTAACAATTATTTTGGCACTGATCGATTCCTGATAATGCATGTCATCGTTCAGAGAAAATTAGTTATGAACTTTGCTCCCATACCAGCGCTAGAGCCAGAAAAGTGACTGTGTACATTTGACACAGGGGTGGAGGCTGATCTAGTAGTACACAAATCTGTGTACATTGTACACAAGCCTGTGTACATTGTACACAAGCCTGTGTTGTTTCATTTTAGGGTGCGTGCTTAACCGTTATTGCAATATTGAGGCACCAGTTTGACTAAAGTTTGAAATACATAACAACTCATGAGAAAACTGTCAAGTTCGATTCAAATATAAGTTAGGTTAAAAAGCGAACCCGCAGACGAACCCACATTAGAAGTCCTTTCAGTGTTCAGTCCAGTCCATATGTTAAAGATGGCCCTACGTCAAAGATAAAGTTTGTCAATCGAATTTGATTCGATTGTGATCGAAGGCAAGTTCACATGAGAGAAAAGAAGAAAACTCTCTTAAATGCAAATACAGAAAGAATAGTGTTGAACTCATCCACTGATTTACGGTAATCTGACCTGCATCTTTCCGGGTTGGCCTACATTCGTATTTCTCTCATCGCACTCTACACCGAGCTCTACACACCTAGTCCGCCATATCTCTTGGACCCCTGCTTGGACCTGCAGTTCTTAGGACATCTGGTTTACCACTGATTTAAACATGTTATTGACTTTAAATTGATGTTTCAACTTATTCACTTTTTTCTCTTTCCTTTCCTTTGCATCAAAAAAGTCCCAAACATCAACAAAACAAAGCACGGAAAAAATCTTAAACTAAATAAATAATTAAAAATTCACGGAAAAATAATGTTTCGGAAAAGTGAATGTTTCAAACGTAAGAAAAACAGTATAATATATTGTTACATAAAATTCCTATGTAAATGTATAGTATAGCGAACCATTTAATTACAATACACTTTATTGTAGCTGGTATACTGTATGGTGCAGGAATGGTTTTCACCAAACACCCTATGGTTAGTTTTTATCCGGGCAGTCAAATAGACGACGACGCCGACGTACATGCGGACGTTCCGAATGAAAAAGCGGCCTTTTCACTTTGCCTCCAAAATCACATTAAACCGCCCCACAGTGGAAAAAAATAGGTATAAAACGCGAATAAATTCAATATCTCTGCTCGGAGTGGATTGATTCGAATGAATTTTTGACACAAATTGCAAAAATCTCTACAGTTTCAGATAAAGAGGGTGTCATTCACCGCACGGTGCTGGAAATCAGTGAATTTATCTCGTTTTACCCCAATCTCTCTATCGTACACATTTTTTAGAAAATCCTCATCTATTCACGATTGGCGCTCAAAATAAATGACTTATTTAACTCGTATCTGTGTAAAAACTTCCATAGAATCGGCAATTTAACATAGGGTTGGTCCTGCTCTTATCGATTGCGTTTCACTCCAGGCGGAGATATACAGGGGGTGGCCAAAATGTTTGCCTATCTCTTTTTTTCTGCCACAAAAAAATCAACATGCTGTAACTTTTCATAGAGTGCATCAAAAAATCTCAAATTTTGACTGTTTATCAACCTGTTATATGTGCATCATTGGTACAAATTTGGGCTCGATTGAATAGTTTTTCACGAAGTTAGAACCTTTCGGGTAAAACACTATTTTTGAGACAACTCATTTTTGAGCTGTCATATCTCGGAAACCAGTGAACCGAATTGAATGAATTTTTTAACGGTTATCAACAATATATTGATACTTAATACAACGTTATAAAATGTAATATTTTTTGACGGCTAATTAAGTTATACCGGGTTGAAATTTTTACCCATATAGAGGAAAACTAGTCAAATTTACAATACCACATAAAAATTACTAAATGTGTTCTTTCTTTAAGCTAAATTGGCTCTAATATATCTGATTGAAGATATCTTGAGAACAGAAGTGGAAAATCTTTGGACATCAACACTAGAATTTATTGATATTGACGTAAAAAAATTAAATTTTTTCGAGAAAAATCAAAAAAGTGTCTATCCATGATAACTTTTTTCAACGTTCAAAAAGTATCTATGTTTTAATTGTTTGTGAAGCCATTGTATATTGTTAGTGTACGTTCAAAATTTCATTCAATTCGGTTCTCTGGTTTCCGAGATATGACAGCTCAAAAATGAGTTGTCTAAAAAATAGTGTTTTACCCGAACGATTCTAACTTTGCGAAAGATTAATCAATCGAGCCCAAAGTTGTACCAATGATGCACATATAATAGGTTGACAAACAGTCAAAATTTGAGATCTTTAGATGCACTCTATAAAAAGTTATATCATGTTGAACTTTTTTGTGAGAGAAAAAAAGTTGCCTACCCCAAACATTTTGGCCATCCCCTGTATGTGAAATTTCAAAGAAATAGCGGATATCGGGGTTATTTGAAGATATTTCAATTTTTAAAGCCGTGCGGTGAGCCAAATCAGCACCATTCGATACTACGGAAGTTTTTACACAATCACGGCTTAAAAAACTATTTATTTTGCCTTTCAGAAATTTCAAAAAAGGTAAAAAAGTGGGGAAAAAGGAGCTAAATACATTGATTTCCAGCATCGTGCGGCGAATGACACGTTCCTTATCTGAAACTATAGAGAATTTTACAGTTTGTGTCAAAAAATCATTCAAATCCATTCACTCCTAGCAGAGATATTGAATTTATTCGCGTTTTATACCTATTTTTTTCCATTGTGCGCCCCGTACGAAGATGAGCCCAGTCAAATAGACGACGACGACGTGCACGCAGACGATCCGAATGAAAAAAAAAAAGGCTTTTTCACTTTGCCTCCAAAAACAAACTCTTTTTGAGATTTTGATGAAAAACTATGTAAACTTTCATCTCACAGACCCGTTCCGAAATTCGTTGAGAAATGCGAGATTTTAGCCATTTTACCAATGTTTCGCAATAAAGGCACAACTCAAAATCAGTCAACTTTTTCAATAACCGTTGAAAAACAGTGATCCAAGACTCATGAAATAGATAGTTCTATATATTATATGGTAATTTTGAGACGATATATTATATGGTAATTTTTTATAAAATTGGAATTTCAAAAAGTGGATGCAAAAAATTTCAGCAATTAAAGCTTATGAAATTACCTCCTCAAAAATATTGTTTTGTTTCCACATGTTCGGGCATAGTTTGGCGTTTCTTTACAAATTTTCTCACCTGTGGAAAATTTTGTGGAAAATTTTTTCCAGTTCATATTTTTTTTTTGAATTCCCGAGAATATTTGCTTTCGTTTTCATTAAAAAAAAATGTTTCTACAATGCTTCGTCCTTGAGTTGTGATTTTTCAAAGAAAAGGCTTACATGGCATATTTGGACATTTTTCACAAAATTGGCCATAACTCAAAAACAAAAAACAGTGCATTCCAAAAATTTCAGTAATTAAAGCTTATGAATGAGCTTATGAGCTTACGTTCTCAAAAATATGTTTTTGAAATTTTTCCACAAGTTCGGGCATAGTTTTTTCCGGCTTTTCTTTACGAATTTTCTCAACGGTTGAATTGTGTGCAAATACTTTTTCCAGTTCATGTTTTTCTTTTTTTGATTCCGGAGAAAACTTTCACTTTCATAAAAAAACATGTTTCTGCTCACTACGAAAAAATCAGATTTACTCGTGGCATAAATTTTATGTACAGAACGTAAACAATATAATTACGTAAATTTATAGGTCTTATGACCTAATAATACCTACGTCATTCTTGTAAAATTGATTCGATTGTGACGTAAACGATTTGTTAATCGTGCATCATTACGTTTCATATGACGAAAAATTCTGTTAAATGTGACAGAAAATTACGTCACTTAAACGTTTAAATTTACGACATATGTGCCGCATGCACATGCATCTAAAGTGACGCAAATTTACATGCATTTTTCGAAGTGTGTACGGTGCTTCGTTCTGAAGTTATGATTTTTCAAAGTTAGTAGTGTCAAAAAAAAAACGAAAAAAGTTCTTCTAAGTTTTCCGGGAAAACAGGCGACCCTGAATTTTTCCCATTTTTTGTTCATATATCCATGAGCTCTGCCTGTGGAAAATTTTTCATGAAAATCTGAGACCCTTTGGTCCAATTTGTACGATAATAAAAAAAATCCCCATCCGCTATAAACAACACAAAAAAGCAGTAATTTACCACTGAATGCACATTTGCATCTGCATATCTCGTACTCATTGCCTATAAGCATATTGAAAGCTGAAAATACGCGTGAAGCAGGCTTTTAGTAATTCGCCGGTTTTCAGTAGAAGTGCATTTTGTTCCGCAATTCCAGACAACTGTTCTTGTTGAGCACTCATCCGGTATGCCTCGCTGCACCAATCAGTACTGCAGTAGTACATCGAGGACTGTTTTTCTCTTCTCTCCCGGATACACACGCGAGCAAACTGCTGTATGCGATGGCATCCTGGAAAAGTTTGGGATTCAATTTTAAAAATTTAAAACTAGCTATTGTTAATTAATTTCGAATCGATATGCATAGAATCAGCAGCGGGGAAAGGGGAAAAAATGCACACTTGAATCAGCTTACGCAGGATTGATTCTGTTGGCAGAGTCAGGCGCTGGGTGTTTCACGACGAAAGCCCTGCGCTGTACTTCTACAATAGCGCGAATGCTGCTGCACTTGAAAAACTTTGACCGAGGAGAGAGACAGAGAGAGAAACAGCCTGTGTTCAACAGCTTGATTGGATTGCATAAATTTTGAGCGAACAAGCAAACCAGCGCCAGTCATATCGGTGAAGGAAGTGGATCCAAAAGCGTTGTGGTGGGCTTGAGCGCTGCTGCCGGTGGGGTTCGGGATGGGATGCCGGAGTTTGATTGCGATCGATGCTGGCAAAGTTTGAACGCAAAGAGGGCGATTTAACTGTGGGCCGCCCGTGAGCGCGGGAGTGAATCAATATTGTATGTTTAATTGCAAATGGGTTATGCATACAAAACCAGTGCACGAAGTATTTCGAGCTCCGAGAGAATAAGTTTTCAATTGCTTGGGTTTAAGAGCATTTGAAAGATGGGTTAAACAAAGGTGGCGACCAAGGACTTAACTAATTTAAATTTAAATACTTCAGCCTTTCTCGGATGTGGTCTCAAGTGCAGCTCTTCCCTGTGAACATAATTATGCAAACGATCTGATCTTACCTGCATTGCGGAAGCTTTTGAAAGTTACATCGTACGGCTGCATGAGAAATATGGAAGATTATAGGTTGGCTACGACTTCTAAATATATTGTCGAATGAATGTTGATTTTATCTCTGATTTGAGTTGTATTTTACTCTATAAAGAGTCGTATGTTTTGATTTGATGGTAAATGGCTCAAGTAAACTCGAGCTGTCAACGGGCACCTACGCGAATGACTGCTGCGGAAGGATTAAGCCTCTATAAACCAAGGAAACGAACCAAAACATTGAGAGTAACGTCGACAATCGACTCTGCTCCGTTCCGATTAAAAGTATTTTCTGTACCGACACTAGCCAGATCAACATCGAGCATAACCAATGTCTCCCCATGTAACAATCGTAATTCAACAATACTCTGATACTTTTTCAAAACGACGTATAATACACGCAAATCCTATGTTGATACGTCGTTTTGAAAAAGTATCCGAGAATAGTGGCGCCACTTCCCACTTTAATAGTATTTTACTTTTCTATGTTTTATCTGACGAATCGGTTCTAGCGATTGCTAGACGCTAAGAAAAAGTTTTAGTTTGGGGTGTCTTGAGAGACGTAAATTTACATGTTTAAACCTCTAAATTTGTGTTATTGAAGATGCTCGTATATGTCAGGTATAGGACACTTAAAATTACATAATATTTTCTAGGTGTGTATCTAGCACTTTTCAGCAGATGGTATGGTAACTGACTATCACCACAAGCTGAACGAGCGGATAAGTGAGATCAACAAGAGCGATAGTCTCAACATTCTGTGTGAGTCTCTCCATGAGCATGAGCATGAGCATGAGCATGATTGACCGCCCGCGGTTGCTCCTCTGTTATTGCAAGGACAACTGCATTTACACAAAGAACCAACAGATGATGCTTGGGATTAGCTTTCTCTTCATTGTGTAAATGCTGGAATCCCAATACTTTTCAATAAGCAATACCAGCGCCGGCCGCGTCCGAATGCAGGTCAATTGAGGATAGGGAAGGAAGTGATGACGTGATTCTCGCTTAGGCCAATAACCGAGGAATTCTCTGCGCTACTACGAGAAATCACTAGGAGTTTGGACAGGGGAAATGGAGATGTGTTGAGGATTTTGTCGAGGTAAACGAGTGTAATGTTTTGATTCGCGATTAATAATGCGCTCGCGAAGAAATACCCTTCTAAACCCTTGACGACGAACGCGATCTTTTGTGCCTCAAAACTCACCCTACATAAGTTATTCATTCGCAACTAAGGAGAACACAATGCTAAACACCGACGCATCTGTAGTTTGCGTTTCCGCGCGAGACAATGCTGAACGCGATCAATTCACAAGTATTAACAAAATAACACGTGATAAATAAATCAGAAAGATCTTACCGCATGGTTCGCCGTCTATCTTTTACCGATCCTTTTTTTCCAGAAATTCATGCAACCTTTATTTGAGTCAAAACATTTATTCATTTGGACTAAAATATTACAAATGTCGGCACCGAAGATGACGAACCATTCAAATTTTTGTGTTCATGCAAAAAATGAAAGGAAATTTTTTATTATCAACTAAATGTGCAATTGGAACTAGCGCCGACACATGACGTGACGAACTTTTCAATATTTGTTAGATAAATACACAAAAACTAGATTTGCAGCATCTTCCACTAACTGGCCTCGAAATTACACTGAACTGCTACAACAACACACGGGTACGACGATGTGCACATTCAAATTGTCGACGACGCCCGATCCGAATGAAAAAAGCGGCACTTCCTTTGCCTCCAAAAACACACTAAACCGCCTCGTACGAAGATGAGTACGCACACAGGACGACGACGCGATGCAACGACGAACCAAGACGGGCTGAAATGTCATCCGCTGCTGGCATCACACGACCGACTCGCACAAAAACTAGTTTTTTTTTTCCCTAGAAGCACGCACACAGAACGACGACGCGATGCAACGACGAACCAGAACATTTATTCATTTTGACTAAAATATTACAAATATCGACACCGAAGATGACAAACCATTCAAATTTTTGTGTAAATGCAAAAAATGAAAGAAACATATTTATTATCGCCAAGGGCTGAAAGTCTCTCAAATAAAGATAAATCAATCAATCAATTTATTATCAACTGAATGTGCATTAGGTACTAACGCCGACACATGACGTGACGAACTTTTCAATATTTGTTAGATAAATACACAAAAACCAGAGCAGAATTGTATAAATCCTTTAGCATTAATTAATATTATTATTATTATTATTATGATAAAATGGAAAGAGCTCACCAATAAACATCCTTCGAAGTGTCCAGTGCGTATGTGCTACAGCATCTTCCACTAACTGGCCTCTTCTTGGAAATAACACTGAACCGCTACAACTACACACGGGTACGACGATGTGGACATTGAAATTGACGACGACGACGACGCAGCCGGTCCGAATGAAAAAAGCGGCTTTTTCACTTTGCCTCAAAAATCACACTAAACCGCCCCGTACGAAGATGAGCACAGCCAAATCTGCGACGACGACGCGGCAGGCCCAAATGAAAAAAATGGCTTCTTCACTTTGCCTCCAAAATCACGAAGATGAGCACAGTCAAATAGACGACGACGACGGATGATCCGAATGAAAACGCGGCCTGTACACTTCGCCTCCAAAAACTCACTAAATCGCCCCGTACGAAGATGAGCAGTCAAATAGACGACGACGACGACGTGCACGCGGACGATCCGAATGAAAACGCGGCCTGTAGGGTAAAAGGGTATAATACGCCCCACCGGGGCAAAACGCCCCCCTTCATTTTCTAGCGATTCAAGCGCTTTTTGCATGCGGGATCGATTGGAAATCTTAAATATTGATGATTAAGGGGCTGTCCATAAACCACGTGGTCATGAGGGGGGGGGGGGGGGGGGGGGGTTCGGCCAATGAGCATTTTGAATGGACGAATAAAAAATTTTGTATGGACTAATGACCACGCGGGGGGGTTGAGAAGTCCCAAAAAAATGACCACGTGGTTTATGGACAGCCCCTAATTGCCATCAAGCTGATCCGTTAGTTGATTGGTATAGAAAAGCAATAAAAATATCAAAAAGTCTGAAATCGAGGCTTTTGGCGTAATATTTTACCTCTTGCAAGCTAGCTTCATTGTAAACGAAGCTAGCTCTGTTCGCTTATGTTATTTTGCAACTTTTATGCAGTTAAACACTTGTTAAAAGGCCCTCCTAGGATAAGCATGTGGTAGAATTATCCCCTGGTACAGTTTTATCACGGGGCTGGACGTTTTTCTTTTGATGGGGCGTATTGCCCCGTTTGTTTTGATAAGGTAAATTTTGGAACGTTTTCGGAAAACGTTTGTAAGCTTCCATAGCCGCCCCTCCAGAGGTAAAGTTCTCATGCAACACTTCACTGACTTTAGAAACAACGATTTGCAGTGGACAATAGATGGAATAAGGCGCCAATTTTAGATATATTGCCATTTCCGCTTAGGGGGGGGGGCATATTATACCTGTTTACCCTACACTTTGCCACCAAAAACTCACTCCATTCTGTGTGAGTCTCTCCATGGAGCGATAAGTATGGTAGCTTGAGAGGTGACAGGCACTATTCAAAGACGGCCTAGAAAGGAGTGGAAGAATACCAGTGCCAGAGGGTAACGGGAGAGAATAATGTTGGCAGAATCCGGATGCTGGTGTCGGGCTCCCGGTAGAGCAGGAAGCGACAATAGGAAGCAAGAGTAGCCGAAAAACAAATCTACCACACAAAGGAAAGAGAACATGAGGAAAATGTATATCCTCTGGCGTAACAGAGTATGAAACAGAATAATATGCGGAGATTTTACGAGACTGTTTATGACGTGTGGAGAAAAACAAGACCTTCTCTCGTAATGTGCACTGACCGACCGTGATGGAAACTTGCTGACAGACAAAACAATGATGGCTGCCAGGTTGAGAGAGCACTTCAAGGAATTGTTGAACGGTGGGAATGGAAGAACGATAGACAGAATTCAAATCAACGACGACGTGCAGGCTGTTGAACCTCCACCGCTATACGAGGTCAAGATGGCCATTGGGGGGTTGAATAACAACAAGGCTGCTGGGAAGTACGAACTCCCGGTCGAGCTTCTCAAGCATGATAGTGAGCTGCTGTATCAAATCTTACACCGTATTATATTGAAGATATCGTCGCAGGAATAGAACACAACTCAAAAGCATGAGCATGAGCATTAGGTTGTCCCAAAATTGAACATAGTCAAAAAGCTTGGGGGCTCACGCTGCAAATGATAGCTGAGGGTGTTAGAAACAAACTTTTGAATGACGGCAACTTTCAGAAATGACGTTTAGAGGTCGCCCCGGGAAGATTTTTGAAAAATGGCCAATTTTCGTAATAAATTTCAAACAAAATTTTTTTACCGTACAAAAATTGTCAATACCCACCATTTTTATATTTTTTGCAGCTTGATATAGATCCAAACTACTTGGGAAAAATTATTAACGACATGTTTTGCAGGTAACTTTTTGATACTGAATTTTTGAATTTACTAAAATTTGTCATTTTTTGACATATTTTGCATTTTACCCATCATAAAAAGTATCTCATCCTAATGCTAATTTGAAACAATTTCCATAGAAAGATAGGAAATTTTATGAGGAAAAACTTTGCCGAAGACAGCATGGCGTTTTTTCTAACCGTTTTAGAGTTATTCGCGATTAACTTTTTGGTGAAATTTGAATTTTTGGGTATATTTTTTAAAATGTCACATAAGAACTGCCCAAAAACACATACAAAGTAAAAAATCACGTAAGCTCAACAAGTTTTTGTCTTGAATGCGTTAAGAAATTTTGGTGACATCATTTATTGAATGTTTGCTTCCGTTGACAAATCCATTTTCTTTGATATAGAAAGGTACCTACTAGCGAGTAACTTTATCATTAGGGACCATTTTGAGATGCCTCAGTATGCCATGACATTTTTATAAGTTATGAACTGACAATGGTTTATACGGGCATAATACACAATCAAACGCACGGCACATTTTCTGTAACTTTTTATAGGTAATACATTCCGCAAACATGCCGTTTTTGAATTTCAATGATGTTGTTCAAATCGTTCAAAGGCATGAATAAAAGGATCTAGTGATCCCTATCAATTTGATCAATATATAGGATGATAAAAAATGACGTCACATGTTTACGTCTAAAACTGTTGTTTACCAATAATAGCATGCCTTGTCTTATTGTATGCCGTGTATGTGTTATGGTAATCAAATTGTTCTAACTTTGGATAACATTAACTCGCTGGTTCATCTCATCCCACCCGTTTCAATTTGCCTCAGTGTATCTTATTTTCGGTGTTGATAAGATAGTTCAAGTCAGTAAATGTCAAAAAAGTAATTCTCTGCTTCTTAGAATGTCTTGAATTGGAACTTATTATACAAAAATTGGTAATCTTACGAAAGGTGTTTGTAACCGCTATTTGAGTTTGGGATGGATCGGAGGATTCGTCTTTTATTTTTTTTTCTTTGTCACTTTTTCCTGGGCTGTTTCACTGGTCCGGGACTAATACGTCTTCGCGCGGAGAAATAATTGAGATAATCGACAGGAAAGTAAGATAAACGTGAAAATATGGTTCAACATTTTGTAGAGAATATCTTGAAAAAAAATAATAGGCAGTAGAAAGCTTTTCGAGAGAGCAAGCTTTTTTATAAATCTTTGCTAGTTAATTTCTGTATGAAGGGATTGAATAACAAAACCTAAAATTCAATTAATGATATCACTATAATTCCTTAACACAATCAAGACGAAAACTTGTTGAGCTTACGTGATTTTTTACTTTGTATGTGTTTTTGAGCAGTTCTTATGTGACATTTTTAAAAATATACCTAAAAATTCAAATTTCATCAAAAAGTAAATCGTGAATAACTCAACAACGGATTGAAAAAACGCCATGCTGTCTTCGGCAAAGTTTTTCCTCATAAAATTTCCTATCTTTCTATGGAAATTGTTTCAAATTAGCATTAGGATGAGATACTTTTTATGATGGGTAAAATGCAAAATATGTCAAAAAATGACAAATTTTAGTAAATTCAAAAATTCAGTGTCAAAAAGTTACCTGCAAAACATGTCGTTAATAATTTTTCCCAAGTAGTCTGGATCTATATCAAGCTGCAAAAAATATAAAAATGATGGGTATTGACAATTTTTGTACGGTAAAAAATTTTTGTTTGAAATTTATTACGAAAAATGGCCATTTTTCAAAAATCTTCCCGGGGCGACCTCTAAACGTCATTTCTGAAAGTTGCCGTCATACAAAAGTTTGTTTCTAACACCCTCAGCTATCATTTGCAGCGTGAGCCCCCAAGCTTTTTGACTATGTTCAATTTTGGGACAACCTAATGAGCATGAGCATGAGCATTGGTGACCGTACACTTCGTAGTTGCTACTCCGTGATTGACCTGAGCTAGCGAAATTGCACAAAGAACCAATTGGTTGGGGCTTGGGATTTGCCACCATCCTCAATGTACACGTTTCGAGAGCTCAAACTTTATTGGGTCAATAACGGCGCTGGCCACGTCCTTACGGTCTACCGGGGAAGGGAAGGAATGTTAGTTCGACAACTGTTGCTACTAGAGGTTGTATGTACTACTGGACCCTCCACAGTTGTCACGGGAAGGAGTTTTGTTAGTAGGGAGGGATTGATAGTTACATAGATCAGGGATACACTTTGGTAAGCGATGCGGTGAAGAAACGGTGAGACCATGAAAATTTTAAATGAAAATTTATGGAATGAAAAATATTTTGCGTCACCTCGCAATTGAGAGGACTGGTGAACCAATATGCTACTTGCCATGAAATCGATATATTGAAACAAAATATTGTGCCGACACTAACAGTGACGGACCACACAAACTTAGGCAAAATACTGACGCATAATTACGGTTCAAATCAGTGTGGCCAGCACCGTAAGGTGCCGAGCTGTACAAAAATGCAGGAGATTTTTTTTTAACTCAAATTAATTTGTAAAATTTGGCCGACACTTGAAGTGACGAACTTGGCAGTTGTTGTTGAGTAAATATCTGAAGGATGATTTTAAGCTAACAAATAAATTTACTGCATCTTTCAAAGAAAAACAAGAGCTTGTTCACCGATCATCAATCATTCATTCGAGCACCCGTCGACCTATCGCTAAAACGATACAATCGTGCTACACTATTTCTCGACACTCGCATGTACAACAAAGAATAACACAATACTGAACACTTATCACCCGCGCATCTATTGTTTTGATTTTCACTCGAGACAATAGCGAACGCGATCGATTATGCTGCCATAGGGGAACAGAGCCCAAAATGCCAAGATGGGGTAAAATGGCCCAACTCATAAAATCATTCCTGAATGGGACTTGATCATTGCTATAGGTGAATAGTGTCAAGATATGTTTGCATTAAACATTTTTCTAGAAGCTAGGCCGCCAAACCCACGGAAAATCTTTTGATTTCCCAATAAAAATTGGCAACTTCCGGTTTTTCGTGTTTGCAATTAAGGTTTTCGGGTGATTTTATTACCAGCCACGTGTTTCCAAGTAGATTGAGGCACCCATGGAGACGCATGGTTGTTGATGTCTACGCTATCCATGTTAGGGGTCATTCAAATATGACGACCATCGTTTAGCGGGGAAGGGGGTGACACTCCATGTATTGAGTATATGAAAAAAACGTGACAGAGGAGTGAAAGTGAGTTGAAAATGCCAGAAAACTGATGGACGTAATTTTTGAATGTTTTCATGAAGTGGCATCTTACCCCATGGCAGATGGCCTTTTTGCACCACTTCCGTTTTACGAACCAGTTTTTGAAATCGCAAAAAATCGATGAAAACGCAATAATTTAGTTAATATTTTTGCTGAAGCATCGAGCAAATATTGTCTAGTTGCTGTTACCACTTTGAAAGCCTAACAAATGAGGCTATATATCATTGAAAACGATGAAAGTTTGAAAAATGGCATATTGCCCCACTTTCCCCTACTCACCCCTTACATGGGCGATTGTGCACAGCAAAGAACAACACAATACTCAGTGAGAGCGAAAAGTGTTCCTCATGCAAAAAAGTGAAAATAAACTCTCCCGCTAGCGTGAGAATAGTGTATTTCGTATCACTGAAACGAAAATTACGAACCCTGGTTTTTACACAACTAATTTTTTAACTGTGATATCTCCGAAACCAGTGAACCGAATCGAATCGAATGAGAATTCTGTGAATCGAAAATTTGAAAAATTGAGTGCATCTCTATGAAAAGTTAAAGTTTTTAGAACTTTTTTTGTGAGAGAAACAAAGTTGCCATCGTATTTTTTTTCGGTATTCTTACTAAAAAATAGCTTTACGATCTCAACTTTCCTACAAATTGATTATAGTGTAGCAAGAAATATGTTCGACGTTAGACATGGAAAGGATTTAAAAATGTACTAGTACTTGCTTTGAATAAAAAAATACAGGTTATTTTTGTTTGCACGATAACATGTTGAATACGAGTTGTACGTTGAAGACTTAAGCTAACATTTCACTATTTCACCAATGTTAAATATTTGACCCCTTTGACAGTTAAATTTAGACCAAAGTGTGCTGGGCAAAGAAAAATATAAATCCCTCTTGAAAAATAAATAAAGTACACCGGGGCAAGTTGAAACAGCGGGTTAATGTGATGTTATCCAATGATGGGGAACAGCTTGTATGCCACAACACATAGTTTTTGATTCAAACAATCTTTTGGCGAAAGAAAATTACCAAAATTGTATTGAAATCTGTTTCAAAACTTTTCGTTCCATCTTTCCCCACCCGTTTCAACTTGCCCCGGTGTACCTTAGAGACAAACAGAGCCAAACAACCTGTTATAATGATTCTGTCTAAAAAGGTCAAATATTTGCCCATAATAGCGCAATAACAAATTCATGTATAGGTTTGAGTAAATCAAATATTTCAAGCTAAAGTTTTAGTGCTCAAAAGCGGTTAAAAAAAACTTACCACAAATATCAGTTTTTCTGCGATTTTTTTTAGAGTTTCCAATACCGGTATTTTACCGGTACTACCGGTACTGAAAGCCGCAGTACCGAAATACCAGTACTCACCAACAGGAATAGAACACAACTCAAAAAACGAGAAATTTCAGAATGAGCGTTTGAAAATTAGGATTCTTCAAGCAACTCCTACAAGTTCACTTCTCTCATCATTTGACAAAAGTAAACGAATTTTGATTGTTGTATCATGGAAAGGGACTGAAGGACTGCTTGTATCATGAATTTTGGATTGCTATTTTTTAACGACTATTGAAAAAGTTGACTGATTTTGGGTCGTGCTTTTATTACGGAAAATTGGTGAAAATGTCAAAATCTCGCGTTTCTCGACGAGTTTCAGAACGGGTCTTTGTGGGATGAAAGTTTACATAGTTCTTCATCATTTCCCATCAAAATCTCAAAAATTACGGGCTACGTGGCCGAGCGGTTAGTGGCGTCAGTCGTTTAGGTGTCTCGTAAGCCTCGGAGTGCGGGTTCGATTCCCGCTCCAGTAGGGGAAAACTTTTCGTCAAACGGAAAATTCTCCACTGGGCCACTGGGTGTTTCATGTGTTGTCCGTTGTCTAATGTTAGTTATTTTCAGTCTGTGCGGCCTCTGGCCGAAGACGGTGTAGTGTCTTTTAAAGAATTACAAAGTTTGAGTTGTACCTCTATTGCAGGAAACCATCGATATGGTTAGAGGAATAACTTACCTGCAAGTAGATTGGATGGTCTTTTTTGCACTATATACATGAAAAGGCATCGACTGCTCGAATGCGGGGAAAGGCAACTTCGCAATTCAGCGTTCACCATTTTCTCCGTAATATTGTTCAACAGGCTGAGTCCGATTGAGGGCGTCCTTTGTCGGCGAATATCAGGTGGGTTTTCGTGAGTACCGATTAACGACGGATCAGATGTTCACCCTGCGGCAAATTCTCAATAATCGGGAGCACAACTGGCAGACTCATCATCTGTATATCGAATTCAATGCAGCATACGATTCAGTCAAGAGAAACGAGTTATGACAGATTATGTTCGAACGGGTTGCGGAAGAAATTCCGGCATCGTTCGTAACCTTAGACGGACTGAAGCAGGGCGTTCCTCTTCTGAACTTACTGTTCATACATAGCATATGCCCCTGGGTTTCATGAACGATATCGACATAATCGGGATCGACCGTTGGGCCATGGAAGCCGCGTTTATACCATTCAAGAGGGAGACTGCAAGGATTGAACTTACAATTAACACCAAAAAAGACCAAATACATGGTTGGTGGTGGTTAATGTCGGTATGGTCGTGGCAGTGGTGACTAGGAAGTGAAAAATTTGATGTTGAGGTTGAATTTGTTTGCTTCGGTACTTTAAAAACGTGTGATAATGACGTTACATGTGAGGTAAGAAGATGGATTACGGCTGTGAATAGGGCTTTTTTCGGTCTCTGAAACCAGCTGAAGACCCGTAGGCTTTAAACCAAAACAAATCTCGCGTTCCACAGGATACTGTTTCATCCGGCTGTTTTATATGACCATGACTCGTGGACGTTGCGAGAAGTTTATAGGAAAGCCTTTGAATACTTCAAACATACGCGACATAAAAAACGCGGCAGGCTGTAGTGGGCTGGTTATGTAGCTCGTGTGTCAGAAGAACGACAATCTTAAAGCATACGCAGCACAAAACTAGGTAGGAGCAGTTGGTTTCGTGGAATGCTGCCAAACGTAAAAACCACTTTATAAACTTAACAGTTGTAGGGATAAGTAGATATTTTGAATGTAGCCATTTATTTACAATAGCTAGTTGCTTTGGGTGGCAACCGAGCAATATATCTTGAACGAGATGTTGTGAACCTCAATATCCGAGCTAACACTTCATAAGTTTCGCATCAGTTGTTGAGTTATAACGTACAACCATCTAATGGTACAATGTTTCACTTTTATTATCCACCTGTAAACACACAAATCACTTCCATCTTCATTGCTGGCTGACGACGGTACAGAATTGCAAGTCAGCCGCATGCTACTATATAGAAACATTGCGGCGTCGGTCGTTTCGCCAGTTAACCACCAAGACCATAAAGAGCCCTCACGCCATCGGGTTATTAAAGCCAGTGTGAAAGAATAGCACGATTTAATAATAAAGCTCAGATAGGATATTTTTTGATTAAATCTGCAGAGAAGAAATTTGCAAAGCATGGGCATTGTGCGATAGTGGGCCTATAAATCGTCTCAATGCAGAAACTTACAAAGCACTGCGAAGATATTAAGGAAACTTGCTCTAGTCTTACGTTTTTTTATGTGTTTGATGTAAGGTGAAACTTGCAAAGCAGTGTTGTTTTAACACAGTTTCAAGCGTTTTTTACAATTATTTTTATGTAAAAACTGAACTTTCAAATTTGCGATAAATTATTCTAATACATCCCCGGTTTATGACATTTCTTTATGCTTTTGTTTCGTTTTACAGCTCTACAGATTTGCCTTAGTAACACCGCACCGTATTCAATATCTCATCATTCAAGCTTACCCAGATTTTTGAAGAAAACTTTTAAAAAAGATTCACGCTTTTCCCGCGGAACGGATTATTTTCGAAAACTGCCCTTCATCCTAATTAGCTCGAACAAAGAATTTCTCTAACTTCGTTATTAAGTGCGTCCGCGATCACTTAGCCACACCCCGTTTTCCACCCCGCCCGCCAACAGGATTTTGGCACTTGGCAGCAACGGACGATTCGTGGCCTAATGGCCTGGGCTGGTTTTTATTCCAACGTGGACTCCTCTGACTTAGGACATCGCCACGCCGTGTGGAATTATTTATGCCTAGGATTTACATCGCATAATGAATCCAAAATTACCCTCATCATTGTACAACGGTGGCGTTTTCGCTCTGGTCGCGGGCGTTTATCCGACGATTAACCTTCCGAGAAAAAGTTATCGCACGATGGCTGAAAGGTTGGCAGGTAGGTCACGATTTGTTGTTGGCTGCGAGGTGTTGCGGCGATGAGCAATCATAACAATGCGGATACCGAACACTTCTCTTTGGGCAGGGCTGATTTTTGCGCACTATGGCGAATTTAAGAGTTAGTGAAAGCATTAGTTTATCTTGTGATAGATGAGGAAAGCTAAAGAGTTATTTTCAAGCTACGAGTGCCAACTTTAGGGTAGAGATTAGGAATATTTGTTTTTTTACATTTGAATCTGAAACACAAAAATTGGCATCATTTGACGTTGCACTCATGCCTCCATTTAGGTAGAATCCATTTAGATTTTGGTAACGTGACCAAAATGGAATCTGATTGTGTTCAGCGCAGTCGGAGTGTTTTAGATTAGGGATAAGGTAAGTTTACGCAAAATAAGTAGCGAGTGGAGTTAAGGGGAGTTTAGAGGAGTTTAGGGCGTGCTCAGAGGGGAGAGCTGAGTTTGGGGGAGGGCATTGAGGCTGGGACTGTTTAAGGTTCTTTAAAAACTTTATTGAGCATATGTCATCGAATATTCATGCCTAACTTGTGTGTTTGAATGATTGAATGAAAGTCATGCTTACTCAGCTTCATGCAACTGTGTGTTGGAAAGTGGTAAGTTCAATGTTTGTTCAAGTATCTATTAAAGCTCCCTTGAATATAGGTCATCGGATCTACAATCTACAATCTACAACAGTCTGGAACGTCTTGAATCTCTTCTGAAACTGCCTGAAACGATAATGAAACGCTTTAAAAGCGCCGTTGGAATCTCCCTGAAGCTTACTCATGAGCAGTGATCTAAAATGTATTTTCAGAAACTGTAGGTCCCCCTTAAAACCCCCTGTAACGCACTTAAGTCTCTCAGAAACCCCGAAAACACCTGCGTTATGCAGAAACCCGCCAAAATCCTCTGAACGCCTTCGCAATCCCCCTAAAACCCCTGAGATCCCATGTAACGCACCTAAAACCCTCAGAAACTACCTAAACGCCCACATAACGCCTAAGTAATGCCTCTAAAATTCGTCCAAATTATCTGAAGCTTTCTGAAATGTCATCGAAATCCCCCTAAAACCCATAGCACCTCTTGTAACGCTGAAGCTTCCTGAAATGCCTTTCTGAAACCCTCAGAAACCCGCGAAAACACGCACGTAACGCCTGAGTAACGCCTCTAAAACTCGTCAAAAATCCTCTGAAGCTTTCTGAAATGCCTTCAAAATCCCACTAAAACCCCCTGGTCCCCATGTAACGCACCTGAGACCCTCAGAAACTCTCGAAAACGCCTACATAACGTTTATGAAACTCGCCAAAATCCGCTGAAGCTTTCTGAAATGCCTTCGAATTCCACTTAAAGCCCCCTCGGACCCCATGTAACGCACCTGAGACCCTCAGGAGCCCTCGAAACGCCTGAGTTACGCCTATAAGACTCGCCAAAAATCCTCTGATGCTTTCTGAAATGCCCTGTGACTTCAAAATCCCACTAAAGCCCCCTGGACCCCAGAAACCCTCGAAAACGCCTACGTAACGTTTATGAAACTCGCCAAAAATCCGCTGAAGCTTTCTGAAATGCCTTCTTAATCCACTTAAAGCCCTCTGGACCCACTGTAACGCACCTGAGACCCTTAGTAGCCCTCGAAACGCCTGAGTAACGACTATAAGACTCGCCAAAAATCATCTGAAGCTTTCTGAAATGCCTACGATCCTCCTAAAACCCCGTCGAATCCCATGTGGCGCAACTGAGACCATTCGAAACTCCCTGCAAAAACGGGATAGCGAAGTTTCGGGCAGTTGATTTTTAGATATCCATCGAACAAGACTGTCTAAAGTAGGGGTTCCCAACCCTTTTTGAGGTGGCGACCCCCTCTAAAAATTGTCAAAACATCTGGGGCCCAATGAAAATTTGTAGAAAAAAATATGACGAAACTGAGTTTTTTTTGGGTACAGTGACGTAGCCAGAAATTTCCTGTAGGAGGCATTTTCGACGATGGCGTTTATATCAAAAATTTGTTCCTCCAAAAATTGGTATAATTTGCTTAAAATAATAAAACTTTAACAATGTTTTGGTAATATCGCGGCCCCCTAGACTGGTTTCACGCCCCCTCGTGGGGCTGCGGACAACCGGTTGGGAACGGTCTAATGACACGTTGTTATTCTCCGAGTTTTAGAGTGCAGACCACCCATAATGACTGTAATTTGTATTCGTGTGGACAGTTTTTGCGATGCGACTAAGCCGTCCGAACTATTGTGAGGCTGAATCAGTTCAGCAAATTATTTTGACCAATGGTACACGGCATTTGCGTGCCACGTCCAGGCTTGGCTCGAATCACGTTCCTCAGCCCATCCCTAGCAACACACATGGTCACAAAACGGTCACGGCAGCGCTTGTAATGGTTGTGCAGTAAGTCACAGTGACATCTGAGCAATCCTTACATACGCTGCCGTGACTGTTTTGCAGGGATGGAAAATTGTGAAGATAGCAGCTGAGCAGACACAAACCAAAACAAATATACTCGTGAACAACAGGGGCCCGAGAATACTCGCACTTCTTTATTCGTGAGTAAACGAAGCTGGCAAGCACTCGCATGTGATTCGCGAAGCTTCGTGAGTTTTTTTGCATTTTGATGAAAAACGCATTTTAACGACTGACAGTGCTGCTTTTCAGGAACAATGAAGCATAAAGCATTAGTTTATGTTGGATAATCACTGGATTTGCTATTATAACCACAACAAAATGCACTTCCCGCACCTCCACTAGTTCTTCACGAATAAAAGCTTCATGAGTGTTTCTGTTTTTGTTTTGCTTCTTACTCACGAAGCAGGCTAGTGCGAATAAACTCACACACTGTTTACTCTCGGAATCGTGAGTAAGCCTTGTGTTGGCTTTACACTCGCGAATTGCTTCATGAGGAGAGTAGTTCCATCACTGCTGTTTTGTAACCATGTGTGTTGCTTGGGATGATCACCCCGGTTCGTTCCTGCCGAACACGTACGAGACTAGCTGAGTCCACCGGTCAGTATCATCTTAATACAACGATCAACTCCCGGCGAAAACCACCACCACCACGAGTTGCGACTTCCGTGTCCTACCGGCCTGTCTAGGACACTCATCCACCATCCAGGAGGTCGGCGTGATAGCGCCATCTTCTCAAGCCGCGTTGGCGGCCATTTTTGAGGACCGCATTACGAGTCAAGATTGGACGCCTTCTGGCCGACCTCTACTGCAAACAAACGCGTGCCGCGTGTAATATATTGTTCCTCGGCCGCGGCCCGCTGGCTGGTCTGCCTACCTTCATCGAACCCCTCGGTTGCCCCACTACGAAAAAGCCATCAAACCACGCACCAATAAAAAAGTATAAAGGTAAATACGATCATTGGAGTAAGGCTCCCCGCAATATTCAAAAACTCTCCTGTAGCTTGAACGCACTAAGACCCGGAATCCACAAGAGGTCTTGAGCTTGAGCGCTCAACCCGAAGGCTTACGTAGGCTCATGACCAGAAGCAGCCTGGGTTTTGACGTCAGTTGCCGTCTGGAGCTGAACTAGGAGATTCCGGGTAAAAAAGAGTGCTTATTAACCTTTAAAAGAATCTCGGGGGGCACTTCAATACCGAAATAGTTTCCAAATGGATTCCCTAGAAAAATCAACTAAGGGATCATTGGTGAAATTTCTGAAGGAATTTCTGAAAAAAAAACAGGAAGAAGGAATCCCATTGGAATCCCTAAGGAATATCGAGAGAAATTCCTGAAGGAGTGTCGTAAGCAGGGATGCCAGATGATTTTTTTTTGAAAAATCTGAATATTTTTTTCCCATGCAAAAAAAAAGCTCTTAAGTCTGTATTTCATGTAAAACAATATCTGTGCGGATTCTCAAAAATCTGTATAGTACAGATAGATCTGTATTTATGAGAAGAACTGTAACGGTTGTACTACCGTTTCATGAACATCCCTAAAATTTATAATTGAGTGTGCGCCTGTCGAGTAGGCAACACGATGAGAAGTGCTCGAATGAATAGGATAGTTGAATATGGGTAATATAGTGGAATGGTAATAGGGAGTAGTTGTTGATAAGAAGTAACCAGGAATCTGGACAGGAAAATTTTAACTTAGAAAATAAAATCAAGAAAGAGGAAACCGGGAATCAAAAAGAAAATCAGATAAATTCGGGGTCTTGAAGCGGAGAGAAAATCAACCTGATCTTTCCCGTTCAGACCACCGAGCTGAGAAGATCGTGAAAATATAAAGTGAAATTAGTGAAAAGTGTCGTAAATCGAAGTAAGAAGTTAATTTAATCAAGTAATTCAAAGCTTTAATGTGAAATATTTCTGAAAAGCTACTTTCAGAGTTAAGTTCAAACTAAAGTTTAGATTAAATCAAATCGTGAGTAGAGTTGAGGAAGAAAGTAAAAAGAGTAAGCACATGCAAATTAAAGTGTTAATGTTGTAAAGTTAATCAAAATTTATTATAGTCTGAAAAATCGTGAGTCGGTATTCGAAGCCTGTGAAGAAAAAATAACCTGAAAATTCTAGAAAACAACGAATGAGTTATATTTCCGAAATCGGTATGGATGGGTATATTTGGTGCTAAATATTTCGACTTTCACAGTCATCAACAATGACGACGACCGTTGGGCGGTAGTCCGCCGAAGTGTGGAGTGTGGAGAAGAGCTATCTCGTTCGTTCAATGCAGGCAGATTGCAAGCCTTACAAAAATAGCACCCATCGTTAGTCTTGTGCTAGTGATCAGACGAGGGACGATCCCCTAGAGTATTTTTCGCCTCGTGGCTTCGTGTCACAAAAAATATCTCTAGAGTGCGTGGCCATCGGAATAGGAGTTCGGCCTCGCGAGCACCACCCGTCACCACGCGGTTGCCGATATTCGCGAGACGTCTGAGCGGGGAAAGTATGCCATCGCCAGAGTGAATCGTCCTGACTCACGTCCCGGGAACATACAGCAAGCAGGCCCGTCTGATCAGCTTCCACCCCACCCCACCAACGAGCGTCGCAGGGCGGCGTTGTTGACATCGTTTACCTACAGCACGCTATTCCGAGCACAACCAGACTTCCAAGGTTGGGTTCGCTAACGACGACCGCCAACCGTCTCAACAACCTCGGTAGGTACGGCGACGTCGACCGGCACGAAGCCGAGCAAGAACGCGGATAGCTTGTGTCGACCCTTCCAGAGAGAAACGTCCGAGAGCCGAAGGTCGGCTCCGTGAGTCGATCTCTACACTGCGAACGCGGGCCAGCAAGGTAAACTACCTGTCCACGAAGTGCTGTAAGTACCGAAACCCTATACCTATACCACCACTGATACCGATTTACCATCACGATTAACCGTATCGCCCAATAACAGTAATATTAGTAGGGAAGAGGGCAAGAGAGAATTTTATAACAGATCTCAAACACTAGAAGTGCGCAAGTGACGTCACGGATAGGGCTTTTTCTACAATGTTGTTTCAAGCGCAAAATACAAAACTCACGAAGAGAAGGAGATGTTGCATGCAACCAAATACAAACCTGAATCTGTAAAATAGTTTTTGGAAGTTAATTTAGATTAAAAAGTTTTTTGCCTTTCTCGTACACCAAGGTGTACCGAAAGGCTATATGTTCACTCCAAAAACGAAAATTTGATAGAGCCTCCGGAGGGGTCAAGTCTTATATACCAATCGACTCAGCTCGACGAATTGAGGTGATGTCTGTGTGTGTGTATGTGTGTGTGTGTGTATGTGTGTGTGTGTGTATGTGTGTGTACAAAAAAACTCACATCACTTTTTGGCAGTAAACCTCAACCGATTTTTTTGACCGACGGTTCATTCGACGCGGAATCTGGTCCCATTGTTTCCTATTGAAAATGGTTCAGATCGGTCCAGCCGTTCCGGAGTTATGGCCATTTAGGTGTTCCGGGCCGGTACCCCAGGAAGGGGCCAGATATGAAAACGCTACAAACCCATCCATGCGGCACATCAAACTACGGCATTTTCTATAACTTGATGAATGGTAAGCAGAAAAATAGTCTCAGACCATATCTGAACCGGTAGTGTCCCGGAACCGGTTCCGGGTGTCCCGCCGGAAGTGACCAAACATAAAAGTGAACTAAACCCATGCATGCGACATTTCAAACCGCGGCTTTTTAGATAACGTGGTGAACAGTAAGCAGGAAAACATTCTCAGACCATATCGGAACCGGTAGTGTTCCGGAACCGGTTGCAAATGTCCCGCCGGAAGTGGCCAAGTATTAAAGATAACCAAACCCATGCATGCGACATATCAAATAGTGGCTTTTTTGATATCCTGATGAACAGTAAGCAGGTTAATATTCTCAGACCATATCTGAACCGGTTGTGTCCCGGAACCGGTTCCGGGTGTCCCGTCGGAAGTGGTCAAATATAAAATTGAAATAAAACCATGCATGTGACATATCAAACCACAGCTTTTTCGATAACCTGATGAACAGTAAGCAAGAAAGCATTCTCAGACCATATCGGAACCGGTTCCAGTTGTTCCGCCGGAGGTGGCAAAGTATAAAAGTTAATTAAACCCATGCAAGGGACATACCAAATCGTGGCTTTTTTGATCCTGATGAACAGTAAGCAGGAAAATATTTTCAGAACATATCTGAATCGGTTGTGATGCAGAACCGGTCAAATATCCCGAGCAGAAAAGAATAACAACTAAATAACATATCAAGGTATTTTATCTTAAATACCTGCATACCTTGATAAGCCCTTCATTAGGTGGTAATAAGAGGCAAAATACCAAAAACGAATACCATAATTTTGTATGAATAACACCTAGAAAATAACAAGTCTTGTTATTTCAATAATGAATGCATACCTAAAATTTTAAACATACTACCAAGTGCTGTGTTTGTTATTCAAGAGGTATTGAATAACAAAACAATAACAATTCTTACTATTAATTTGTACATGTTTTCGATAGCTGATTTTGTCATCGAGCAGGTATTGAATAACAAAAAAATAACAACTATTGCTATTAAATTATACAGGTGTTCGATAGCTGAGTTTGTTATCATGCAAGTATTCCATAAGAAACAAATAATAATTCTAATTATTAAAATGTACCCTTTGTAGATTGTCATCTATACAAAATTTACGAAATTTGTATGGAGCGTAGACATTGACTATTCGACAGAATTTTAATTGCTGAACAACCCAATAAGGCCATAACAAATTTTAAATTTCTCTCATGTCAAACATCCTTCGAACAATTTTAGTTGAGTCTTAGCATTTTTATGAGGGACGATTATTATACCCGCCTTGGCGAGTCAATGAGTGACAAAAGAAGAAAATGAGATTTGTTCTGGTGTAACACGTTAGAAAAAGCTGCAATTTTGTACAACACGCCAAAAACTCACTCACCGTTCACGGCAGCAGCGTGGTAGTGTTGGATGTTAGTGAGCTAGAATACTAACATTGTCGCCACAGTGGCCGCCTTTTATTCCGCTCAAACCCTCTCGAGCACACATCCGGACATACATCAAACGAAATGCTCTGAAAATGTTACTCATTGCTTGCTTACTCACAGTGATCACTGAGTTGCATTTTTAGACTAATGCGTTTACCGAATCTTCGGATTTGTGCTCGAGGCAAAACGCAATGTTTAGAATGTGGACGCTGTGAGGCCTTCGCCTTAACTGGTAAGCAAGGCTTATTCTTACAGCTAAACATGATTTAAGGACTAATCAGAAGTGTGAAAGGGGCCTTTGGAAAACTTTAGATTCTAACTCACCAGACAGCAGACCATGTCACTTGTTAATTGCGGTCTAATATATCATACGACGATTCTTCAATTAGGCGTAGCCAAGATAGTAGAGGTCCATCGTCATCACTAGACCAAATCCGACAAATGATATCTGCAAGCCACGTAAACTTCTCTCCTTGCCGTTTCGTCACGAACCTAAAAGTAAAGAAAATACCAACACCCAAATAAAATTCCCGTCTTACCCGTTCACTGGTGGTTCGCCATCTAGCCGCAATGTGCTCAAACCCTAACCAGCTTTCGCTGATGAAAGGCCCCCCTCTTCTGTGAACGGCAGTGCCTTGTTCAGCTGGCTACGGGATTTTGCATCGTTAGCCTTTACCGTCCACGAGGGGTAGCTAATGAGCACTCCAGCATATGCTGGCATCTGTCCGGCTGTATTGCAGATGGCGAACAATCAGCACTTCGCACATCCATGCGTTTCACACTATTCACTATTGCGGTCTGCCTCGTCTCATCTGGGTATTGGGGAGCTTCCAGAGACTACAATCAGCCTAGGGACTTCAGCCGCTCCAGCTCACGTTCTGCGAAAAAAAAGTTGTCAAGTTTCAACACTTTACTGTTCTTTTTGGAACTATCTGAATCCGTATACGTATTTATAACTGAAATCCGTTAAGAACAGCGCCTTATAGCACGAGCCTAGGCTAAACATCAAGGTAATGGTCGGTGTGGGATTCCATCCCAGGCCGTCGGCGGGATAGTCACGTGATTTAAATACTACACCAGGTCCGCTCCATTGGAGTAGACTTCACACTATAATGCAACTAAAACTACTTTTGTCTGTGACTATAATTTAACGAAATATTAATTGTCATTCAATCCATAACGAACACCGGGGCAAGTTGAAACGGGTGGGATAAGATGAAACAGCGGGTTAACATGATGTTATCTAATAATGATAAACTGTTTGAATGTCATAACACATAGTTTTTGATTCAAACAAACTTTTGGTGGAGTATAAATTTTCAAATTATATTGAAATCTTGTTCAAAGCTTCGCGTTTCATCTTGCCCCGGTGTATATTACAATTGTACGTACCATTGATGAAAATAGTGATAATAATTTTGACTTGAAATGAAATTAAACCATAAAAATGATGAAATGGTTGGCAAAAAAAGCTCTTAACCTTCCGTAACTCGCGCGGTTGGCCACCACTGTCAGCATCACGATAATGCTGAGTACAAAAAGCGAGATTTTTTCAACGTGTTGTACAAAATACAACAACGTGATCGCTCGTGGGTTAAATTAATAACTGTGGAATTGCTCAAAGAACACTAAGTTGAAGAGAGACAGGCCAAGTTCTAGTGAGAACTTAGATACATAAAGATGAAGAAGATTAAGCTATTGAAAAGTTACTGATTTCATTTATTCGGACTTATGTTGAATTCGGGCAAGTGTCGTTAAGGCAAGTGACTTTCGGGCTAGTGGTGCAGAACCCCCTTAACTATCGTGGATCAATGCAAAGCACCTACCAATATTAGTATATTAACTCTTATGTAGTAGACAAGGTACCCGGGTGCCTTTTTCGATTTCAAATCTCGATATTTAAATGGTGTTTGAGAATAGGAAGTTGAAACTCTGCTCGATCCAAGAACTCGTGAATACCATCTACCTCCGTTGTTGGTTTGACCGCCTCTAATCTGAACACTTTTTAATTTGACCCTGTCTAAAAGCGCAGAATGGAGCTTACAAGCCAGGTTTGAGTGCCCGGGATGCCCAAACGCATCGCTGAGAGTATCGGAGGTTTGTGAACGACTGTTCATACAATTCGTGCGAAGATAGGACGATCAGCGACTATCTACACATGTAGGGTCTGGGACCATTTGGGCAGGAGGACCCATTTTGAGCACTTGCTGCTATAACTCAGTCAATTTCGAACCGATTGACTTGAACATTAATAGATACGGTACGTATCTGTTCGTGCCCCAAAAATCAAGTCAATCGGTTCAATATTGACTGTTATAGCAGCATGTATGAACAGTCGTTCACAAACCTCCGATACTCTCAGCGATGCGTTTGGGCATCCCGGGCACTCCAACTTGGCTTGTAAGCTCTATTTTGCGCTTTTAGACAGCTTTTGATTAAAGAAACACTCTTAGCTCCACTAACGCTTTCAGAGAGGTGTGTGGGGATCCTGGTAACTTCAACCCGGGATGTACGCTCTCTTCTGTATCTGTGGATAGACATCGCTCAAAGGCGAATGCAGAAACGAGATCCACAGAAAAGCTATCAACAACGAATGAACACCATCAAGAAATGAAAGGATTCCCTGCTTTAGATTGTACTCTCTACCATCCAGTGTCCCATCCACAAAACAAGAAAAACCCACTCATAAACAGCAACAATATAAGATAGCGGAACTTTGAAGCCACTTACCTCGACTGGCGGCTGATCCCCAGTCCTGTCAAGGATTGACAGACTGCGAGCCTGCAGACGATACGGCCACAGATTGGCTTCTCCATATGGTTCCAACATCCGGATACACCAGCACCACCGTGTTGTTTTTCCGAGGTGATTTGCAACACGAATTTCTTCCTTACACGTCGGTGACTGTGATCCGTACATGGGCACATGTTTTTTTCCCTCCACGGCACAAACTTCCCATGTTTCATTATCCGATGCGGCAAGTTTTTACCAACGTCGAGGCCTCTTCCAGTAAACTTCCACTTCATGAACCAGGGGCTTCCCGTTCTACTTGCGCCGAAACTGCACGGCGAACACATTCTGCTCCTTTGCGAGGCGGTCTTTCACTTCGTCCGGCGATGACTTCCTCCGCGGATCAATCTCCGTCTTCGGCGGTCCTACACTAGTGCCAGAATCATTCCCAAGACTATTTTCGGGACGATAAATACTCCTCAACTTCTCAGCAACTAAATTTGGGCACAACACTTTCCACTTTGCGCAGCGCTGCATTCAGCAAGCAAACGAACAAAACAAAACAAACTAAATTTTGACAGCAGCAGTAGGCTGTAGGCCACTTACACTGAACGCAAACCCTCGCCGTGCAAAGAATGATTTTTTCATTCAATGCGATAAATAAATGGATAAAGGCTGAATCCAAAATGCGCTAGTGATTCGCCCCTCGCGTATTATAATATAATCATAATCATTATAATTATTATAAGCATTACAATATAATATAAACGTAATAGGGTACCTGTACCAATTATGGCACTACCTAAGAAAAACTTTTTGTACAAAAATAACGAGAAGACCAACGAATGTCACCAGTATGTTAAAAGATAGTTTAGTTTCCATACTTTACAGGTAAAATATAAGAACGGAGCCAAAACTACTTTTTGTATTTATTACAGCGTGTGCCAATGATAGGAACCCTGTACCAGTTATGGCTACATTTTTTAACTTCGGTTCCTTTTCGCACTACATATTTGCATGCATTTCTTATGGGATATGCCATAATTGGTACACTATGGCGAAAAAGGGTGCAAGGAAGCTGAAATTTTAAGGAAAGTGATTTATTTCTTCCATAATTTGAGCAAAATGTGGACTTTAAATAAGTGCAACCATCTTTTGTGAACGTGATCTGTTGTTCACATTTTTTTTATTGTTGATATATATCGTTAAAGGGAAAAAATCAACTATGGAGAATAATTGGTACAATAGCCATAATTGGTACACTTACCCTATAAAAATGAATTTCTGTCTGTCAGACTCAAAAAAAGCGGCGTCGGTGGTGTAGTGGTAAGCGTGGTTGCCTCTCACCCCAGTTGGTCTAGGTTCAATCCTAGTCGACGCCGTCGGTATTTCTGAGACAAAAATATCTGATCACGCCTTCCCTCGGATAGGAAGTAAAGCCGTAGGTCCCGGCCCATGTGTTGATGGGTTCGATATGTAGGGTGTCAGGTGTGTGTGGATGTCTCCCTGACCGTCCGTGTTTAGGCTTAGTACCAGAAATAGGCGGACGTTAAACTAGAGCTGATGCCGAACGGTGTCGGCTCGCCAGAAATAAGAAGAAGAAGAAGAAGTCAGACTCAAAAACTACTAAACCGATCAGCGTGAAAATTTATAGGTATGCGGGGATTTGAGCCGGGGAAGGGTTCGTTCAAATATTACTTTAACGCTAAGGGGCTGTTCATAAACCACGTAGACCAAAATTGGGCCATCTCAGACCCCCCCTCTCCCCTCGTAGACTTCTGTCCATACACAAATTTTGAAATTTGTATGGAGCGTAGACTTTGGCCAGAACCAACCTTCTCCCCCCCCCCAAAAAGTCTACGTGGTTTATGTACGGCCCCTAAGGGGGGAGGGAGTTGGTCTAGCGCTGTGTTACCATAGACTAAATGTTACGCTTCATAGAAAATTTTAAAATTTATCATTCAATTTTTTTCCGAGGGGAGGGAGGGGTTCAAAATTGTCAAATTTTGCGTTACGTAATATTTGAATGAACGCGAAGGTTCTTAACATGGTCTGAGACCCCTCTGATCTCTGAAAGGAGCGTTCCCATGCTAAAAAGTTTGAGAGGGACTTCTCTATGGAACTGTATGTAAAACAAAATGCAGTAGGATGACAGTGCTACGTTTACTGGGATAGCTAATAAATCGACAATGATTTTTCATAAGGGCCTAACTGACTTGATCGATTTCTCTTCGTCGACCCTCTCTTTTGCTAATAACTTGCTCAATACAATCAAAATCATTATTCTTTTTGTTTCTATAGCAACATGTAGTCGTCTTCTTCGTATTTCAACCAAAAAATCTTTGAAAAACTCAATACGCATTCTGTAATAACACAAAGAGAGGATCGATGAAGAGAACTCGAAAATGTCAGTTAGGCCCAAATGAGAAATCAGTGTCGAAATAATTACATAAAACGTAATCTACAAATGTGTCTTCATTTCGGGTAAAAATATCTTGTTTAGTAGAAAAACTTGTGTTTCAGTTTTGCTAAGTTCATAAATACCTTAAGACAGCGGACCTGACCCTCTATCCAGCGCACTCAGCCCGACGTACATCCGACACACGGTATAGGAGAAACATCGATTTTCGTGTGTCAAAAATTCCGATTTTCAACTGCACGAACAATACAAACAGACGTCTCACTATACTCACTACATTCTTGTTTTAACGGTCAATAAAATATAGCCTAAAATGTGCAGAAAAAGCTTTATCGAGAACCGCAAAGTGATCTGTGATTAAGTGAAAAGTTATATCTTAGCTAGTTAGTATCGTCTTGATATTGATCAGCCTCCAGTGTTGGTAAAGGTGCTCAAGCAGTCAACTGAGAAGTCTGCTATTATTCAGCTCTGCTAATGCGTTGAACATAACGTCAGACTATGTGCCATCAATAAGTTTTAAGTCAATTCAATGATGGCTTTGATAAAATGCTTGCTTTTCATAAAAAAATATCAGGATTCAGGAACACTTTGACTTACGTCGACGGAAAGATCGTGAGAACATATACGACGAGAAAGGCACTATCACCTCTAGGTGGATTAATTTGGGTTTTTTATATAAACAGTTTTTGCCTTTCTCGTACACCAAGGTGTACCGAAAGGCTATATGTTCACTCCAAAAACGAAAATTTGATAGAGCCTCCGGAGGGGTCAAGTCTTATATACCAATCGACTCAGCTCGACGAATTGAGGTGATGTCTGTGTGTGTGTATGTGTGTGTGTGTGTATGTGTGTGTGTGTGTATGTGTGTGTACAAAAAAACTCACATCACTTTTTGGCAGTAAACCTCAACCGATTTTTTTGACCGACGGTTCATTCGACGCGGAATCTGGTCCCATTGTTTCCTATTGAAAATGGTTCAGATCGGTCCAGCCGTTCCGGAGTTATGGCCATTTAGGTGTTCCGGGCCGGTACCCCAGGAAGGGGCCAGATATGAAAACGCTACAAACCCATCCATGCGGCACATCAAACTACGGCATTTTCTATAACTTGATGAATGGTAAGCAGAAAAATAGTCTCAGACCATATCTGAACCGGTAGTGTCCCGGAACCGGTTCCGGGTGTCCCGCCGGAAGTGACCAAACATAAAAGTGAACTAAACCCATGCATGCGACATTTCAAACCGCGGCTTTTTAGATAACGTGGTGAACAGTAAGCAGGAAAACATTCTCAGACCATATCGGAACCGGTAGTGTTCCGGAACCGGTTGCAAATGTCCCGCCGGAAGTGGCCAAGTATTAAAGATAACCAAACCCATGCATGCGACATATCAAATAGTGGCTTTTTTGATATCCTGATGAACAGTAAGCAGGTTAATATTCTCAGACCATATCTGAACCGGTTGTGTCCCGGAACCGGTTCCGGGTGTCCCGTCGGAAGTGGTCAAATATAAAATTGAAATAAAACCATGCATGTGACATATCAAACCACAGCTTTTTCGATAACCTGATGAACAGTAAGCAAGAAAGCATTCTCAGACCATATCGGAACCGGTTCCAGTTGTTCCGCCGGAGGTGGCAAAGTATAAAAGTTAATTAAACCCATGCAAGGGACATACCAAATCGTGGCTTTTTTGATCCTGATGAACAGTAAGCAGGAAAATATTTTCAGAACATATCTGAATCGGTTGTGATGCAGAACCGGTCAAATATCCCGAGCAGAAAAGAATAACAACTAAATAACATATCAAGGTATTTTATCTTAAATACCTGCATACCTTGATAAGCCCTTCATTAGGTGGTAATAAGAGGCAAAATACCAAAAACGAATACCATAATTTTGTATGAATAACACCTAGAAAATAACAAGTCTTGTTATTTCAATAATGAATGCATACCTAAAATTTTAAACATACTACCAAGTGCTGTGTTTGTTATTCAAGAGGTATTGAATAACAAAACAATAACAATTCTTACTATTAATTTGTACATGTTTTCGATAGCTGATTTTGTCATCGAGCAGGTATTGAATAACAAAAAAATAACAACTATTGCTATTAAATTATACAGGTGTTCGATAGCTGAGTTTGTTATCATGCAAGTATTCCATAAGAAACAAATAATAATTCTAATTATTAAAATGTACCCTTTGTAGATTGTCATCTATACAAAATTTACGAAATTTGTATGGAGCGTAGACATTGACTATTCGACAGAATTTTAATTGCTGAACAACCCAATAAGGCCATAACAAATTTTAAATTTCTCTCATGTCAAACATCCTTCGAACAATTTTAGTTGAGTCTTAGCATTTTTATGAGGGACGATTATTATACCCGCCTTGGCGAGTCAATGAGTGACAAAAGAAGAAAATGAGATTTGTTCTGGTGTAACACGTTAGAAAAAGCTGCAATTTTGTACAACACGCCAAAAACTCACTCACCGTTCACGGCAGCAGCGTGGTAGTGTTGGATGTTAGTGAGCTAGAATACTAACATTGTCGCCACAGTGGCCGCCTTTTATTCCGCTCAAACCCTCTCGAGCACACATCCGGACATACATCAAACGAAATGCTCTGAAAATGTTACTCATTGCTTGCTTACTCACAGTGATCACTGAGTTGCATTTTTAGACTAATGCGTTTACCGAATCTTCGGATTTGTGCTCGAGGCAAAACGCAATGTTTAGAATGTGGACGCTGTGAGGCCTTCGCCTTAACTGGTAAGCAAGGCTTATTCTTACAGCTAAACATGATTTAAGGACTAATCAGAAGTGTGAAAGGGGCCTTTGGAAAACTTTAGATTCTAACTCACCAGACAGCAGACCATGTCACTTGTTAATTGCGGTCTAATATATCATACGACGATTCTTCAATTAGGCGTAGCCAAGATAGTAGAGGTCCATCGTCATCACTAGACCAAATCCGACAAATGATATCTGCAAGCCACGTAAACTTCTCTCCTTGCCGTTTCGTCACGAACCTAAAAGTAAAGAAAATACCAACACCCAAATAAAATTCCCGTCTTACCCGTTCACTGGTGGTTCGCCATCTAGCCGCAATGTGCTCAAACCCTAACCAGCTTTCGCTGATGAAAGGCCCCCCTCTTCTGTGAACGGCAGTGCCTTGTTCAGCTGGCTACGGGATTTTGCATCGTTAGCCTTTACCGTCCACGAGGGGTAGCTAATGAGCACTCCAGCATATGCTGGCATCTGTCCGGCTGTATTGCAGATGGCGAACAATCAGCACTTCGCACATCCATGCGTTTCACACTATTCACTATTGCGGTCTGCCTCGTCTCATCTGGGTATTGGGGAGCTTCCAGAGACTACAATCAGCCTAGGGACTTCAGCCGCTCCAGCTCACGTTCTGCGAAAAAAAAGTTGTCAAGTTTCAACACTTTACTGTTCTTTTTGGAACTATCTGAATCCGTATACGTATTTATAACTGAAATCCGTTAAGAACAGCGCCTTATAGCACGAGCCTAGGCTAAACATCAAGGTAATGGTCGGTGTGGGATTCCATCCCAGGCCGTCGGCGGGATAGTCACGTGATTTAAATACTACACCAGGTCCGCTCCATTGGAGTAGACTTCACACTATAATGCAACTAAAACTACTTTTGTCTGTGACTATAATTTAACGAAATATTAATTGTCATTCAATCCATAACGAACACCGGGGCAAGTTGAAACGGGTGGGATAAGATGAAACAGCGGGTTAACATGATGTTATCTAATAATGATAAACTGTTTGAATGTCATAACACATAGTTTTTGATTCAAACAAACTTTTGGTGGAGTATAAATTTTCTGTTCTGTTCTGTTATTCTGTTATAATCAACGCACCCCCGAGCCGTGGCCAATCTGCGTTGTTTCGCTGGGCGATACGTCTACCAGTAGACTTGTATCTGCCCTATGCTAAACCGATTAGCATATCAAGTCCTTTCCACTGATGAGTAGGCTCGAATGTCCCGCCCCTCCCTATAACCCATAGGGGGAAATAAGGAGTTTCCAGTTTCAAGTATTGTATTGATTATGACACCAACTCTTTCTATTCCTTGGTAAAAAAAATCACTAGACTTGTTTTATCAGACTACTATTAATAATGAACATAATTAAGATACAAGTTTGCATACACAATTGTAAAAGCAGTGTTAGATACTTTAAAGTGAATTGAAAAATGTAAATAAGATAAATTGTTAACTATTCCGCGGCGACACGAATGCTTCAACAGTGTCATAAATAAACGCGCAAACAAACAAATAATTGATATTGAAGTATGCATATTGCATTATCTATTAGCAAAGTCGTAGAAAGAGTTGGGCGCCTGATTATAAAATTGTTGTACTTATCTTGTGTGTTTCGGACAAGTCCCGTTTGTGTTGGCCATTGGGACACTTCTTGCTTCAAAACGGTCGTTTCTGGAATGGAAAGAGAATAATTGGCCGCACAACTCCGCAAATGGGCGGCCCGCACATATTAGTATAATGTTGCAATGATTGAAAATAGTAGAGTATAATTGTTAATCTATATGAATACTGCTACTAGTTCAGGTTTCTCACCCTCCACGATTCTCTAGATACTGTTATAGCGTGTTTGTTGTTAATTTGTTGATAAGTGAAGCCTACAGTACTTCAAAATTCAATGTAGCGAAGATCTTGAGCGGATAGCATTCATTGATAATGATAGTGATTATTTTAATATAATATGGCTTAATAAAAATTACTATTCAATTATTTTAAATCGGATTCGTCAATAAAATTATTGTTCATAAAATAATTAACCATGCGAATATCGAACTACACAAACTAAAAAGTGTTATTATTTTTACCAATGATTTCATCCTAATCTTGACCCTAACATAGTTATGCGCTTAGTGGACAATTAACAAAAATAGTGTTGTTTCGACAATAGTCACATACTATGCCCTACGACATTGACGATTCTATTGTCTATGGCTCACCTATTTAGCGCCACCCAGCAGGGACTTGGTCTGGTACCCAATTCAGTATATCCGCTCCACGTAATGTACCGTACCTCTTTCGATTTGTGATATATTACGCGGAACATTACTCTCTTCATTCGGATAGCGGCTATGTAACCCATTGGATTAAAAACCTCCATCAAACATGAAGCGATTAATCGGAGACTGAAGACTCTATACCAAATTTGGCTCAGAGACAGGTAATCAGTGAAGTCAGTTTTTCTCGTTTGTCAGAGACGATTGATACGTATTAAGACAAACTTTCCACTGCATCTGCCAGCAATAATCGGTGATCGATCAACATTTCGAGTACCTACCCCAATTTACACAAGTATGCCAAGGATCACCGCTAATGCTTTACAATACAGTTGGAAAAACTAGAGCAACACCTGGCCACAATGATGCATAAAGCACTAAAGCGGACCGGAAGTTTCGGTGAGCCAGCCCCACCAACTTTTGGTGGAGTATAAATTTTCAAATTATATTGAAATCTTGTTCAAAGCTTCGCGTTTCATCTTGCCCCGGTGTATATTACAATTGTACGTACCATTGATGAAAATAGTGATAATAATTTTGACTTGAAATGAAATTAAACCATAAAAATGATGAAATGGTTGGCAAAAAAAGCTCTTAACCTTCCGTAACTCGCGCGGTTGGCCACCACTGTCAGCATCACGATAATGCTGAGTACAAAAAGCGAGATTTTTTCAACGTGTTGTACAAAATACAACAACGTGATCGCTCGTGGGTTAAATTAATAACTGTGGAATTGCTCAAAGAACACTAAGTTGAAGAGAGACAGGCCAAGTTCTAGTGAGAACTTAGATACATAAAGATGAAGAAGATTAAGCTATTGAAAAGTTACTGATTTCATTTATTCGGACTTATGTTGAATTCGGGCAAGTGTCGTTAAGGCAAGTGACTTTCGGGCTAGTGGTGCAGAACCCCCTTAACTATCGTGGATCAATGCAAAGCACCTACCAATATTAGTATATTAACTCTTATGTAGTAGACAAGGTACCCGGGTGCCTTTTTCGATTTCAAATCTCGATATTTAAATGGTGTTTGAGAATAGGAAGTTGAAACTCTGCTCGATCCAAGAACTCGTGAATACCATCTACCTCCGTTGTTGGTTTGACCGCCTCTAATCTGAACACTTTTTAATTTGACCCTGTCTAAAAGCGCAGAATGGAGCTTACAAGCCAGGTTTGAGTGCCCGGGATGCCCAAACGCATCGCTGAGAGTATCGGAGGTTTGTGAACGACTGTTCATACAATTCGTGCGAAGATAGGACGATCAGCGACTATCTACACATGTAGGGTCTGGGACCATTTGGGCAGGAGGACCCATTTTGAGCACTTGCTGCTATAACTCAGTCAATTTCGAACCGATTGACTTGAACATTAATAGATACGGTACGTATCTGTTCGTGCCCCAAAAATCAAGTCAATCGGTTCAATATTGACTGTTATAGCAGCATGTATGAACAGTCGTTCACAAACCTCCGATACTCTCAGCGATGCGTTTGGGCATCCCGGGCACTCCAACTTGGCTTGTAAGCTCTATTTTGCGCTTTTAGACAGCTTTTGATTAAAGAAACACTCTTAGCTCCACTAACGCTTTCAGAGAGGTGTGTGGGGATCCTGGTAACTTCAACCCGGGATGTACGCTCTCTTCTGTATCTGTGGATAGACATCGCTCAAAGGCGAATGCAGAAACGAGATCCACAGAAAAGCTATCAACAACGAATGAACACCATCAAGAAATGAAAGGATTCCCTGCTTTAGATTGTACTCTCTACCATCCAGTGTCCCATCCACAAAACAAGAAAAACCCACTCATAAACAGCAACAATATAAGATAGCGGAACTTTGAAGCCACTTACCTCGACTGGCGGCTGATCCCCAGTCCTGTCAAGGATTGACAGACTGCGAGCCTGCAGACGATACGGCCACAGATTGGCTTCTCCATATGGTTCCAACATCCGGATACACCAGCACCACCGTGTTGTTTTTCCGAGGTGATTTGCAACACGAATTTCTTCCTTACACGTCGGTGACTGTGATCCGTACATGGGCACATGTTTTTTTCCCTCCACGGCACAAACTTCCCATGTTTCATTATCCGATGCGGCAAGTTTTTACCAACGTCGAGGCCTCTTCCAGTAAACTTCCACTTCATGAACCAGGGGCTTCCCGTTCTACTTGCGCCGAAACTGCACGGCGAACACATTCTGCTCCTTTGCGAGGCGGTCTTTCACTTCGTCCGGCGATGACTTCCTCCGCGGATCAATCTCCGTCTTCGGCGGTCCTACACTAGTGCCAGAATCATTCCCAAGACTATTTTCGGGACGATAAATACTCCTCAACTTCTCAGCAACTAAATTTGGGCACAACACTTTCCACTTTGCGCAGCGCTGCATTCAGCAAGCAAACGAACAAAACAAAACAAACTAAATTTTGACAGCAGCAGTAGGCTGTAGGCCACTTACACTGAACGCAAACCCTCGCCGTGCAAAGAATGATTTTTTCATTCAATGCGATAAATAAATGGATAAAGGCTGAATCCAAAATGCGCTAGTGATTCGCCCCTCGCGTATTATAATATAATCATAATCATTATAATTATTATAAGCATTACAATATAATATAAACGTAATAGGGTACCTGTACCAATTATGGCACTACCTAAGAAAAACTTTTTGTACAAAAATAACGAGAAGACCAACGAATGTCACCAGTATGTTAAAAGATAGTTTAGTTTCCATACTTTACAGGTAAAATATAAGAACGGAGCCAAAACTACTTTTTGTATTTATTACAGCGTGTGCCAATGATAGGAACCCTGTACCAGTTATGGCTACATTTTTTAACTTCGGTTCCTTTTCGCACTACATATTTGCATGCATTTCTTATGGGATATGCCATAATTGGTACACTATGGCGAAAAAGGGTGCAAGGAAGCTGAAATTTTAAGGAAAGTGATTTATTTCTTCCATAATTTGAGCAAAATGTGGACTTTAAATAAGTGCAACCATCTTTTGTGAACGTGATCTGTTGTTCACATTTTTTTTATTGTTGATATATATCGTTAAAGGGAAAAAATCAACTATGGAGAATAATTGGTACAATAGCCATAATTGGTACACTTACCCTATAAAAATGAATTTCTGTCTGTCAGACTCAAAAAAAGCGGCGTCGGTGGTGTAGTGGTAAGCGTGGTTGCCTCTCACCCCAGTTGGTCTAGGTTCAATCCTAGTCGACGCCGTCGGTATTTCTGAGACAAAAATATCTGATCACGCCTTCCCTCGGATAGGAAGTAAAGCCGTAGGTCCCGGCCCATGTGTTGATGGGTTCGATATGTAGGGTGTCAGGTGTGTGTGGATGTCTCCCTGACCGTCCGTGTTTAGGCTTAGTACCAGAAATAGGCGGACGTTAAACTAGAGCTGATGCCGAACGGTGTCGGCTCGCCAGAAATAAGAAGAAGAAGAAGAAGTCAGACTCAAAAACTACTAAACCGATCAGCGTGAAAATTTATAGGTATGCGGGGATTTGAGCCGGGGAAGGGTTCGTTCAAATATTACTTTAACGCTAAGGGGCTGTTCATAAACCACGTAGACCAAAATTGGGCCATCTCAGACCCCCCCTCTCCCCTCGTAGACTTCTGTCCATACACAAATTTTGAAATTTGTATGGAGCGTAGACTTTGGCCAGAACCAACCTTCTCCCCCCCCCCAAAAAGTCTACGTGGTTTATGTACGGCCCCTAAGGGGGGAGGGAGTTGGTCTAGCGCTGTGTTACCATAGACTAAATGTTACGCTTCATAGAAAATTTTAAAATTTATCATTCAATTTTTTTCCGAGGGGAGGGAGGGGTTCAAAATTGTCAAATTTTGCGTTACGTAATATTTGAATGAACGCGAAGGTTCTTAACATGGTCTGAGACCCCTCTGATCTCTGAAAGGAGCGTTCCCATGCTAAAAAGTTTGAGAGGGACTTCTCTATGGAACTGTATGTAAAACAAAATGCAGTAGGATGACAGTGCTACGTTTACTGGGATAGCTAATAAATCGACAATGATTTTTCATAAGGGCCTAACTGACTTGATCGATTTCTCTTCGTCGACCCTCTCTTTTGCTAATAACTTGCTCAATACAATCAAAATCATTATTCTTTTTGTTTCTATAGCAACATGTAGTCGTCTTCTTCGTATTTCAACCAAAAAATCTTTGAAAAACTCAATACGCATTCTGTAATAACACAAAGAGAGGATCGATGAAGAGAACTCGAAAATGTCAGTTAGGCCCAAATGAGAAATCAGTGTCGAAATAATTACATAAAACGTAATCTACAAATGTGTCTTCATTTCGGGTAAAAATATCTTGTTTAGTAGAAAAACTTGTGTTTCAGTTTTGCTAAGTTCATAAATACCTTAAGACAGCGGACCTGACCCTCTATCCAGCGCACTCAGCCCGACGTACATCCGACACACGGTATAGGAGAAACATCGATTTTCGTGTGTCAAAAATTCCGATTTTCAACTGCACGAACAATACAAACAGACGTCTCACTATACTCACTACATTCTTGTTTTAACGGTCAATAAAATATAGCCTAAAATGTGCAGAAAAAGCTTTATCGAGAACCGCAAAGTGATCTGTGATTAAGTGAAAAGTTATATCTTAGCTAGTTAGTATCGTCTTGATATTGATCAGCCTCCAGTGTTGGTAAAGGTGCTCAAGCAGTCAACTGAGAAGTCTGCTATTATTCAGCTCTGCTAATGCGTTGAACATAACGTCAGACTATGTGCCATCAATAAGTTTTAAGTCAATTCAATGATGGCTTTGATAAAATGCTTGCTTTTCATAAAAAAATATCAGGATTCAGGAACACTTTGACTTACGTCGACGGAAAGATCGTGAGAACATATACGACGAGAAAGGCACTATCACCTCTAGGTGGATTAATTTGGGTTTTTTTATATAATATAAAGATTTTTCTGCGCGATTCTTTTGACCAGCTTCAAGTACACAATCTCAGCAAATCAGCAAAATTCTTTCTTTTTTAACAGAAATTTTAAGTGAATTTTACATTGGGATGAAAACCGAATTTTGGGGAGAAATTTTTGGGAATTGTTGGGAAACGAAGGAGGTGGATTCTGCAAAGGACAGGATCTTGAGTTAGCTGGGCAAACGTGAATTCTAGCAGACGGCCTAGGACGTCTGGCGCATTAAGCTAGAATTTCGGAGGTCCTTGCAGGATCCTCCTTACAGTACTTCCAGAGGAAATTCCCAATGGAATCCCGGAAAGCATCATTTAGAATATCTCTGGATAAACCTCTGGAAGAAACTTCTAAAGAATTATTGGGAAAACCATTTTTGAAATCCTGATTCCGGGGGGAAGGAATTCCGGAAGAAAGTCTTCAAGAATTTCGGGTGAAAAACGAGGAAAAGTCCTGGAGGAATCCGTGATACAATGTATCCAAGATTAATTCGTGAAATAATCCCGGAGGGGATACTTACCTTTACTTACCGGTCAGGCTAAGGCCGGGGTGGCCTCTGCTGTACATAGTAGCCGCCTCCATTCCACTCGGTCCATGGCTGTTTGTCTCCAGTTCCGCACTCTGCGTAGGGTCCGCAGATCGTCCTCCACTTGGTCGACCCACCTAGCTCGCTGCGCTCCACGTCTTCTTGTACCGGTCGGATGACTCTCGAGAACCATTTTAGTCGGGTTGCTATCCGACATCCTGATGACGTGACCCGCCCACCGTAGCCTCCCGATTTTCGCGGTATGGACGATGGTTGGTTTTCTTAGCAGCTGATGCAGCTCGTGGTTCATTCGCCTTCTCCAAGTCCCGTCTTCCATCTGCACTCCGCCGTAGATGGTACGCAACACCTTCCGTTCGAAAACTCCAAGGGCGCGTTGGTCCTCTGCACGTAGGGTCCATGTTTCGTGCCCATAGAGGACGACCGGTCTAATCAGCGTTTTGTAGATGGTTAACTTCGTGTTACGGCGAACTTTGTTCGATCGTAGAGTTCTGCGGAGTCCAAAGTAAGCACGATTTCCTGCCACAATGCGCCTCTGAATTTCTCTGCTGGTGTCGTTGTCGGCGGTCACCAGTGAGCCAAAGTACACGAATTCTTCAACCGCCTCGATTTCATCACCGTCGATATGAATTCGGGGTGGCTGGCGCGGTGATTCCTCCCTGGAGCCCTTCGCCATCATGTACTTTGTCTTCGACACATTAATGACTAATCCGATTCGCCTGGCTTCACTCTTTAGTCGGATGTACGTTTCCGCCATCGTCTCAAATTTACGAGCAATAATATCAATATCATCGGCGAAACCAAGCAGCTGAACGGACTTCGTGAAAATCGTCCCACTCGTGTTGATCCCCGCTCTTCTTATTACACCCTCCAAAGCAATGTTGAACAGCAAGCACGAAAGACCATCACCTTGCCGTAACCCTCTGCGAGATTCGAAGGGACTCGAGAGTGTCCCTGATACTCGAACTACGCACATCACTCGATCCATCGTCGCCTTGATCAACCGTATCAGTTTATCCGGGAATCCGTATTCGTGCATAATCTGCCATAGCTGTTCTCGATCGATTGTATCATACGCCGATTTGAAATCGATGAACAAGTGATGTGTGGGCACGTTGTATTCGCGGCATTTCTGCAACACCTGGCGGATGGCGAACATCTGGTCCGTTGTAGCGCGTTCACCCATAAATCCAGCCTGATATTGCCCCACAAACTCTCTTGCAATCGGTGATAGACGGCGGCATAAAATTTGAGAGAGTATCTTGTAGGCAGCGCTCAGTAGTGTGATCGCGCGGTAGTTCCCGCAATCCAACTTGTCGCCCTTTTTGTAGATGGGACACACGATACCTTCCATCCATTCCTCCGGTAATACTTCCTCCTCCCAAATCTTGGTAATGACCCAGCGTAGTGCTTTCACCAGTGCTTGTTGTTGTTTTTCAACCGGCCAACCTCCTCCTCAATCTCTTGGTGTACAGGGGCCGGAAGTCTTTCGTCCTGTGTACATACTCCTAGATCTGTTACCACGACACCTTCGGTACTTGCAACGTCGCCATTGAGGTGCTCATCGTAATGCTGCCGCCACCTCTCGACCACCTCACGCTCGCTCGTGAGAATATTCCCGTGATTATCTCGGCACATGTCGGCTTGTGGCACAAAGCCTCTGCGCGAGCGGTTCAGCTTCTCGTAGAACTTTCGTGTGTCCTTAGCGCGGTACAGCTCTTCCCTCGCTTCGCGATCTCGTTCTTCCTGCTGGCGCTTCTTCATCCGGAAGACTGAGTTCTGCCTGTTCCGCGCCTGTTTGTAACGTGCCTCATTCGCTCTCGTACGGTGTTGCAGCATTCTCGCCCATGCTGCATTCTTCTCGTTTTTCAACTGTTCACATTCGCCGTCGTACCAGTCGTTTCTGTGATTCGGAGTCGCGAAACCTAGTGCTGTAGCCGAGGTACTACCTATGGCGGATCGGATGTCCCTCCAGCCATCTTCAAGTGTAGCTGCGCCAAGCTGCTCTTCCGTTGGTAGGGCCACTGCTAACTGCTGCGCGTAGTCTTGAGCCACTTCTACGTTACGAAGTTGCTCGATGTTGAGCCGCGGCGTTCGACTTCGACGCGTGGTGATAACTGTCGAAAGTTTTGAGCGCATGCATACAGCGACTAAGTAGTGATCCGAATCTACATTCGCACTGCGGTATGTGCGGACGTTGGTTATATCTGAGAAGAATTTACCGTCGATTAGAACGTGGTCGATTTGGTTTTCTGTTTGTTGGTCAGGTTATCTCCAGGTGGCTTTGTGGATATCTTTGCGGGGGAAGAAGGTGCTTCGGACTACCATACCACGGGAGGCTGCAAAGTTTACGCATCGCTGGCCGTTATCATTCGATACGGCGTGCAGGCTATTTCGCCCGATTACCGGTCTGTACATTTCCTCCCTTCCTACCTGCGCGTTCATGTCGCCGACAACGATTTTCACGTCACGCGGCGAGCAACCATCGTATGTTTGCTCTAACTGCGCGTAGAACGCTTCTTTCTCGTCATCGGGTCTCCCTTCGTGTGGGCAGTGGACGTTGATGATGCTGTAGTTGAAGAAACGGCCCTTAACTCTCAACATGCACATCCTTGCGTTGATCGGCTGCCACCCGATCACACGTTGTCGCATCTTGCCCAACACTATAAATCCTGTTCCCAGTTCATTGGTGGTGCCACAGCTTTGGTAGAAGGTAGCCGCTCGTGGGGCAGCAGGGACGGATGTCCTGGGGCCTGACGCACCCCCCCCGCTTGCGAGTCAGCCGCGTAGTTGCCGGCTAAGAATAGGACTACTAACCCCAATTCAAGGTGTCAAGCGACCCGTGCCGAGGAATGAGTGATCGAGGGGGTGAAAAAGATGCTCGATCTTTAACGGAGCCTGTGGGGTACCTGGGCACCCCCCACAGTATGCTGTCCCTTACCGCGTTAATGCAGAGCTCTGGCGTGGTGGACATTATTTCTCGTGCAACTCGTGGGAACAAGTATGAGCAAAAACCAAAAATCAATTAACTTAGGTGGAAGTAGTGGTGCGATCAACCCCTTCGCAAGAAGCGGGTTGATGCGGTCTCCAACAAGGAGAAGCGAGGAGACAGGTGCTGGAAGCTGCTTACGCAGCTCAAGCGTGGGAGCTCCTGTACACTCCACGGCAAGCCAGCCGGCGGAGGTTATGGACGGAGCATGGTTGCTGAGGGCCATCAGCCAAGTAGCAGGAAAAGGACGGCCCGCATTGGAGGTAGCTGAGCAGCAGCTTGGCAAAATAATCGACTTCGCGACAACTAAGTCGAATATAAGCAAGGACCTGAAAACGGCCTTGCTTCGGCTTAGAGCGTCAGTCGATGAGGCCAAGCAGGAGCACGCGGTCGCGTTGCTGGCTGCGGCAGCGGCGGAACCCGCAAAGGAGAAAGCCTCTAAGCTTACGCAAACGGAGGCCTTCTCCTTCGCGGGTAGTCCGAAGAGTGTGGAAGCGAATGCTCGTGACAAACGTGACAAGCATTCGCAGAAGCGGGCGAGGCAGCCGTCAGGTGAGGAGCTGTCTGGCGGTGCCCGCAAGGCCAGGCGCATAATAACCCCGAAAGCCGGTGGTTATGCCGGAAAGTCGGACCCCAGCCAGGGTTCCCGGAAAGCTGGGAAGGGTGGGCCTGAAAAGGCCGGCCCGTCTCGGATTGATGGGAACAAGGGGTTGCGACCAATGGTGGGCCCTCAGCAGCCACAGAGCAGGGCGGTCCAAGGAGAAGACCCTCCTTGGACAAAGGTGGAGCGGAAGAGGAAGAAGAAGGGGAATCCGCAGGTAGAAGCGCAGGTCGCCAAGCCAAGGCGTAGGAAGGCAGGTGCCAGGCGCGAAAAAGGTGACGCAATCGTCATCAAGACCGAACAGTCGAAATACTCAGACGTCTTGAAGGCGATGAGGTGCGACGCCAAGCTCGAGGGTCTTGGAGCCGACGTACGCAGTATCAGACGTACTCGTACGGGCGAAATGATCCTGGAGCTTAAGCGCCAGAAGGATCACAAGGGCGCCGCCTACAAGAGGCTGGCAGAAGAGGTCCTTGGAGATGGAGTGGAGGTGAGGGCTCTTACGCATGAGGCGACTCTGAAGGTCAAAGACCTAGACGAGATCACCGAAGCGGAAGAGCTCGTCACGGCACTGCGGCAACAGTGCGATGTTCAGGTGGCCGCCACAGCCGTCAGGCTGCGGAAGGGGCCAGCAGGGACACAGATAGCTCTGGTTCAGCTACCTGTGGCGGACGTTAAAAAGTCCGTTAAAGTAGGGAGTATTAAGGTGGGCTGGTGTGTTTGTCACCTGACATTCCACGAGCCACCTGAGGTTTGCTTCAGGTGTCTGGAACCAGGACACAAGTCGTGGGACTGCAAAGGCCCCGACAGGCGCAAACTGTGTAGGCGATGCGGCGCTGAAGACCATAAGGCCCAAAGCTGCACGAGTCCGCCCATCTGCATGATCTGTACCGGGAAAACCTCGAAAAACAGACATGCGATGGGTGGTCCAGGGTGCCCGGCCTTTAAGAAAGCCGCAGTGAGCAACAAATCACAGTGCAGGTAACGCAGCTGAACCTGAACCACTGTGATGCGGCTCAGCAACTGCTTTGTCAGGCGGTTTCTGAGTGGGAGACGGATATCGCCATCATTTCGGACCCATACCGAGTACCCGCCGGCAACGGCAACTGGGCCTCGGATGGGACCAGGAAAATGGCGGCGATATGGACGACGGGTAAATACCCCGTGCAGGAGTTGGTGTCTACTACCTATGAGGGCTTCGTGGTCGCCAAAGTAAACGGGGTCTTCTTCTGTAGCTGTTATGCGCCTCCGCGGTGGCCGATCGAGCGGTTCACGCAAATGCTGGACCGCTTAACGACCGTGCTAACAGGGCGAAGGCTGGTGGTAATAGCGGGTGACTTTAATGCCTGGGCTGTGGAATGGGGAAGCCGTTTCACGAACCAGCGGGGTCAGATCCTGCTAGAAACACTGGCCATCTTAGATGTCGACTTGGCTAACGTCGGTACCAAGAGTACCTATAGTCGAAATGGAGCGGAGTCAATTATTGACGTGACCTTTTGTAGTCCTGGCCTAACAAGTAGTTCGAACTGGAGAGTAGATGATGGCTACACTCACAGCGACCACCTGGCGGTTCGCTACAGTATCGACTACAACAACAGCAGACAGCGGATAGAAGAAGAGGCGGCTAGGCCAAGGCCAAGCCCTCGTAGGTGGAAGACATCATACTTCGACGAAGAGGTATTTAGGGAAGCGCTCCGCCGTGAGCGAAACTTACTCGGTTTAGACGGCGACGAGCTGGTAGCGGTGCTCTCACGTGCGTGTGATGCGACCATGCCTAGGAGAGTCCACCCTAGAAATGGGAGGCCACCGGCCTACTGGTGGACCGACGCGATTGCGGACCTGCGCCGCGCCTGCCTACGGGCTAGGCGGCGGATGCAGCGAGCACGATCAGAGGAAGAGCGAAACGAACGGCGGGTGGTGTTCGCCGCTGCAAAAGCCGCGCTCAAGACCGAGATAAGAGCAAGCAAGAAGGCCTGCTTTGAGGGTCTCTGTCAGAGTGCCAATACGACCCCGTGGGGTGATGCCTACAGGATCGTTATGGCCAAGACGAGAAGTGTGATGGCTCCTACAGAGCAATCTCCAGAGATGTTGGAGGGGATCATTGGAGGACTTTTTCCGCGTCATGATCCTAGTCCTTGGCCTCCTTTCGTAGGACAGCCGGGGACTAGGGCTGGCGATGAGGAAAGGGTCACCGATGTGGAACTTGCGGGGATAGCTAAGTCCCTTAGCGTAGGTAAGGCCCCAGGTCCGGACGGAGTTCCGAACCTGGCCTTAAAAGTAGCTATTGCAGAAGCTCCCGAGATGTTCAGGTCTGCTATGCAGAAATGCCTGGACGAGGGAGTTTTCCCAGAAGCTTGGAAGAGGCAGAGCCTGGTACTATTGCCAAAGGCGGGGAAACCACCCGGAGACCCGTCGGCATATAGACCAATATGCTTGATTGACACGGCGGGGAAGGTGCTCGAAAAGATCATCCTCAATAGAATGTTGAAGTTCACTGAGGGCGTAAATGGTCTCTCGAGCAACCAGTATGGCTTCCGGAAGGGGAGGTCCACCGTAGACGCTATCTTGTCGGTTACAAAAACCGCCGAGAAAGCACTCGAGCCTAAGAGGAGGGGAATTCGCTTTTGCGGGGTAGTGACTCTGGATGTAAGGAATGCATTTAATAGCACCAGTTGGGCTGCTATTGCTGATGCGCTCTTGCGTCTGGGGATACCGGAGTACTTGTACAAGATTCTCGGAAGCTACTTCCAGAATCGCGTACTAGTATACGACACGGAGGTGGGTCGGAAGTGCTTTCACATAACCTCAGGAGTCCCGCAAGGTTCCATCCTGGGTCCGGTGTTATGGAATGTCATGTACGACGAGGTGTTGAGGTTAGAGTACCCAGTGGGAGTGGTGATTGTCGGATTTGCCGACGATATTACGCTCGAAGTCTACGGTGAAACGATCGAGGAGGTGAAGTTGACTACCGACCACTCGATCAAGGTTGTGGAGGCGTGGATGCGGTCCAGAAAACTGGAGCTGGCTCACCACAAGACAGAGGTGACGGTTGTGAATAACATGCAGTCGGCGCAGCAGACGGAGATCAGTGTAGGAGAGTGCACTATCCTGTCGAAGCGCTCTGTCAAGCACTTGGGCGTGATGATCGACGATAAGCTTACCTTCGGTAGCCACGTCGACTATGCCTGTAAAAGAGCCTCCACAGCTATTGCGGCACTGTCCCGGATGATGTCCAATAGCTCAGCGGTGTACGCCAGTAAGCGCAAGCTTCTGGCTAGTGTTGCTACGTCCATACTTAGGTATGGCGGCCCGGCGTGAGGTACCGCGCTAAGTACTGAATGCTACCGACGGAAGCTGGAAAGTACTTACAGGCTTATGTGTCTGAGGGTTGCAAGCGCGTACCGTACCGTGTCACACGACGCTCTCTGTGTCATTACTGGTATGGTGCCTATCAGCATTCTTATCAGTGAGGACATGGAGTGCTTCGAAATGCGCGGCACAAGAGGCATACGCAAAACTGTCAGGATGGCCTCTATGGTCAAATGGCAGCGCGCGTGGGACAGTTCCACCAAAGGAAGGTGGACCCATAGGTTGATACCGAGGGTAGATAGTTGGATTAACAGGCGCCATGGGGAAGTTTCATTCCACCTGACACAGGTCCTTACAGGTCATGGTTGCTTCCGACAGTATCTACACCGTTTCGGGCATGCGGATTCTCCCGAATGCCCAGTGTGCAATGGTTTAGAGGAAACGGCGGAACACGTGTTGTTCGTGTGCCCGTGTTTTCGCACAATGCGTGACCGCATGCTTGCCACATGCGGGGAGGACACAACTCCGGACAACTTGGTCCAGAGAATGTGCAGGGATGAGATTAGCTGGAATGCCGTTTCAACGGCAATCACCCATATCGTCTGGGAGCTACAGAGGAGGTGGCGCGTTGACTCGGAGAATGGCTAGTCCAGATGCAGTACAAGAGGTGGTCCAGGGGTTCGAAGTCGGCTTCGTAGGTCATACCGGTGCCCTGCGGTCGAGATCGACCCTTACAGCGATTAAGTGGCCGCGGAGAGGAAGTCCCGGTAGCGGTGCTGTCGTGGCGTCAGTCTACTGGGTTGGATCTGAGCCCGCGGTTGGAAAGGGGTCCCCGGCAAGGGTCGGGGTAGGTGAGACCCTGCTGTCTGCAACCTACGGATGCAGCTGATAAGGCCTGAAGGGTAGTGATACCCTTGCCTTCAGCAGGTCAGATCGGGTTGCATGTGGGCATCAGTTCTTGATGTCCGCTCAGCAGTAGGGCGCGGGCGGGGTTGACCCTGCCCGCCTTCCGTGGACAAAGGGAGTGGCGAGGACCACTCGGGAAACTGGCTAAGCGCCAGCATGCTATCGTGATGGACTCTCCAGTGCGAGTCATCGATGTTCGTTGCTGCTAGGCTACGGCAGCTAACCTTGAGGGTGCGATATGCACTAGCCCCTCTCTGAAGCAATACCTTCTTGGTGGTTCCGGAGAGACGTAGGGTTTGGCGACCATAGGAATGTGTTTTAGTGGGTCGAGGAGAGAGTAGTCCTGGCTTCTACCGGCATTGTAGAAGACGGCCTCATCCCCACACTACCCTAACCTTCCTGTTAGTGTCTGATGAGCAGATTTATCCCCCTATGGTTTAGAAGGAAAAAAAAAAAAAAAAAAAAAAGGTAGCCGCTCGATGCTCGCTTTTCCACACTTTCTGTCCAGTCCAACAAAGTTCCTGATCCCGGAGGGGATCCCCGGGAGAAAACTTTAATTAAACACCGGGAATACTTAATACGTAAAAGAGCCCAGGAACGAAGTCCGGAAGAACAACGAGGAAGAACACTGGAGGAATCTTTGATACAATCTAGGGAATAATCCATGATGGAATCCTGTAGTAGGGGATCCCCAGGAGAAACCCCTAAAGTAACACCGGAAGAAATGCCAGATGCAGAAATTATGTCCAGAAATTCCAGAAAACATCCCTGGAGGAATCCCGAGAGGAACTCCTAACGAAATTCGATAAAGAGTTCCTAGAGATATCCTTTACAGAGTACTGGAGCAATCCCAGAAGATATTGTCACTCTTCTGAGCACAGGACTCCAACGATGTTTGGTTATAACCATTTATCGTCGAAACGGCAACTCGTAATGGGCCCTCAAACGGACTGGGTAAGGAATAACAGCCAAACAGCAACATCATCGTACTCATCAAACTTACATGCGCAGAGTAAAAAAAATGAAAGCAACACAAATGCAATAAGTCTGATATGAAAGAGTTGAATACATTTAGGTACTGTACAAAGTAGATAGAAGAGCGAAGGAACGCCAAAGCCGCGATAGAACGAGTGAAAACACGAGGAGCCAAAACCGTAATTTGTCAGCGCTATTCGGCTCTCGAGAAGAAAGTGAAACGCTCATGCAGACGGGACAAAAGAGCATGGGCGGATTCCCACCCGAACCGCGATATTTCCGGACGACTGGATGCATGGCGTGTTAGTAAAGGTACCCAAAACGAGTGACTTGACTGCGATAATTGTTCTCAAAGTCCTCGCCTCTACGGCAAGACGCGAGCAAGCAAGATTCCGTGCCGGACGATCATGTGTGGGCCATATTGTCACGCTCCGTATCATTCTGGAGCAAATCAATGAATTCCAAGAGTCTCTCTACCTGGGTGTTCATTGATTACGAAAAAGCTTCCGACCGTCTCAATCACGGAAACATGTGGGAAGCCCTCAGGCGCAAGGGTCTCCCTGAGAAAATCATCGGCCTCATTGAAGCACAATACAGGGCATTTCGTGCAGAGTACTGCACAACGGTGTTTTGTTCGATACCATCTGGGTCGTTGCTGGATTGAGGCAAGGATGTATCCTATCATCGCTACTGTTCCTCATCGTAATCGACGAGATCCTGGTAGGTGCGATTGACTGTGAACCAAATCGTGGATTGTTGTGGCAGCCCATTACCATGGAACATCTAAATGACTTTGAACTGGCTGATGACGTTGCTCTCCTAGCTCAACGGAGCTGCAGAGCAAGCTCGATCATCTTGTCAATCGCTCCTCAGCGGCAGGTCTTATCATCAATGTCAACTAGACCAAATCGTTGGATGTAGACACGGTCAACCCTTCCAGCTTTACGGTTGCTGGGCAATCTGTGGACAATGTTGAAAACTTGCCAATAGGTATCTTGGTAGCCGAATGGCGGCCGATGGCGGCACCAAGATCGACATAGGTGCACGGGTCAAGAAGGCGAGGGCTGCTTCTGCGAGTTTAAGAAATGTATGGAAAAACAACCAGATCAGTTGACGCACCAAAATCCGAATTTTTAACTCGAACGTGAAATCTGCGCTGCTTTACGTCAGTGAAACCTGGTGCGTATCAGTGGAGAACACGCAACGGCTGCAGGTCTTCATCAATGCCTGCAGTTCGTGCATGGTGGCCTCACAATTGGATCTCCAACGTGGAGCTCATCGTCGATGTCATCAAAAGCCGATAGCAACAGATATTCGGGAGCGAAAGTGGAGGTGGGTCGGCCACACTCTACACAGGGGCGGAAACAAAATCTGCAAGCAAGCGTTAGACTGCAGCCCAGCAGGAACCCAGAAGAGGCAGATCCAGAGGCTCATGGCGGCGCAGCCTCAACAACGAAATCAAGCAATTCGACAGAAATTTGACTTGGACACAGGTCAAGGCGATGGCTGGCAATCGCCCAGGATGGAAATCTTTCAATTCGGCCCTCTGCACCACCGGGGGTGCCCAGGACTGAAATATCAACATCACTGTACAAAGTGTAAGTGTAGCTTTCAATTGCAAATTGCACACGTCTAATGCCCCATTTGACAATAGGGTTGTAAATTTGGTTAAGAGGTTCAGAGGTATTACTATCACAGTCAATGGAATTTAATTTCTAAAAAGGGTCCCAACGGAAAAAGCGGAAGCATGGGTCCCTGCGAGAATCAAACTGTTATAAATAGGTACAAAATTTGCGCGGAAAGGCGCTATTGTAGGAGTACAAACACTATAGTAACATTGTTTAGTCCAATAGACTAGAAGAGGTTCGTAGAACCTTTATAAAGCCAAAATAATAGGTATAAAGCTTTATGATAGCCGGGGCCCGTGGCGTAGTTGGTCACACGTTCGCTTCATATGCGGATGGTCATGGGTTTGATTCCCAGCCCCGGCACTTGCAATTTTTCGTCAGTTGCTTCTCCCCCGAGAGCAACTGACACTGACCCTCTTCTGAGCCCCATGGCTCAAACGGACTCGGATATTTGGACATCGGCGAACTGCTACTCATAATGGACCCCCAATCGGACTGGAAAGGAACAACGGCTCATCCTTGTGCTCATCATTCTACTAGGTATAAAGTAGAAAAGTGAAAGCAGCAGAAAGGCAACCAGTTCGATAAAGTAGAATAGTATCTAGGCGCTGTACATAATGTAAGTACAGCTGTCAATTGAAATTGCTCACGTAGTGCCCCAGTGGACAATAGAGCTGTAAATAAGGTTAAGTGATTAAGAATAAAAAAAAAAGCTTTATGATGATTCTGGAAACCTCTACAAAACTAATTGGTCATCAAAATGTTTATTTTGAATAAGAAGCCAGATGATTTTCTCTACCACATCACATACAAATTTTGGGTTTAACTTTCAAATGCTTATTCTGCTAACTCACTATTTTTCAGATGTGCCTCTATTATATTAAGCACTGTTTCATTTAGAGAGTTCGTTGCACACAGCACAAACGTACGATGCGATACGAACTGAACTTGTTCTGATGTGACGTTACTGCCTGGTAGTGATTAATGCTTAACGACATTTCCATTTCAAGCGTTCAAGATCCATTTCACCGAATACAATAGCCATTTTCTGTACACCTGATTAAAACAAACCTTCCTTCGTGGACGCAAACGGGTTGTCTTTAGCTACCTTTGTTGTTCAAATAGCGACCAGCGTAACCAAATAAATACCCCTTCTAGTGCCAACTCACTGCAAATACTTTGTCAGTGCCTTCCAGCTGGGAACAAAAATTCAATTTACACACAAAAGCAGCAAGACAGAAAATTACAATGGTTATAATGGTTGCGCAGGATTGGAACAAAAGCAGGGAAAAATGAGAAGTAAAAAAGAAAGTTCTTCCCTGTAGAGAAGGAAGCAGTAAAAAGTGAGCTTGCTGCTTATTTTCCATGGATTCGTGGCTCGTTGGGAAGCGAGCTTTTTCCTCCGGCGAAGCTCTGTAAAAATGCATCGAATGAAACACCGACAAAGATTAAGATACAATATTTAACTCGCAGACGTTGCATTCGCCCGGGTGTAATTATTTTCGTTAGGTGTAGAAGTAATTACAGAAAACCTGTCAGCTGCTCCTGTTCCTGGATCTGAAAGCTGAACCTGGCTCGTTTCCCATCCGATCCCCATCCTATCGGTTCCTCTGAAGTCACGATGAGGCTCCTAAGACACCGTGTTTTAAAAGATGAATCGCCGCCTTGCCTCTTGTTTTTACATCAGAATTTGTTTTTCTTTCATTTGCAGTCCCTCCGGACATTATTAACGAAGAGTCGTCGGCAGATATTGCCGTACAGGAAGGAGAGGATGCCACTATTGTGTGCAAAGCGGTTGGCCATCCCACGCCCCGGGTCACCTGGAAACGAGAGGACGGTGAATATATGCTGCTTCGAAAACCACAGAGCCGGGAGCTGATAAAAGGTAAATCGACACCGGTTGATTGTTTCTCAGTGAACGCAATTAGTGTAATTTGAGCGCGTTGAGATGGCAGTGGGTGATTGCCAATTAGTGCAGCAATTTTGGGTGTGTTTACAACAGATTGAAATATAACTTATCGGCAAGCGGGCAAGAAGATATTTGCAAATGCTTCCTGGAAATAGCACCTTTGACTCCCGGGCTATTCCGGAGATCAAAATAAACTAACTGCAGGATCCTCAAATTCCACTAACAATGCTGGAAACGAAATTAATTTTCTGCGAAAGCCTTAGATAATTTCACAAGAATTTCGACAATTAAAAATATCCAACAATCTAATAAACAACAACCCTATATCACTCTCACAAAGACTGGCAACTCTTGCGGAAACTTGGAACTTTTGCGGAGGTTGCCAACTCTTTGTTTTTCATACGAAACATTTTGCAGATGACATATTATTCGACAACGATTGGCAAAATAATTCCAATGTTGCTTGCATACATATGCGAATTCTTCGGAAATATTTTCAGCTTTGCCGGAAGCTACGATTTTGTTTATCTCATGCGACCAGGTAAGGTAGAATGAAAATATATCGAGAAATTTGAAAGTAAAATTCTTGGACCTCCATATCCTCCACCCATACCTCTCTTGTCCACCCAGGAAGCAAATCAAACCCAATCGAACAGCCGGTACCCAGCATTCCGTTCCGTAGTGGGTCAGTTTTGTGTGAGAGGGGCCGCGCCGTTTGCTCGTGGAAAAAAGTTCAATGCAAATAGATTTTTCGAAACAATTTTCCAGAAATAGCAAAATCCTAGTCCCCATTGCACTGCCGACGACGACGGTTGGCGTCATTTTACCATAAACGAACATTCCGCACACCAGCCAGCCAGTAGCGATGGTGTGGGTACCACTAGTACCCACCCAATAACCCGCAGTAGTGCCAAGCAGTAAGCAAACAACCAACCAACAACGGGTGATGCGGAAGGTAAGCATAGCATTGCTCAGGCAAATGGTGCACTGTGGGTAAATGAAAACATGGGAAAAATAAGCGTACAACCAAAAATAAGCGCAGTCTTCTGATTTTTATTTACATTGTAAAAGAAAACTGATTTTGTTGGTGTTTTAAGAATGCCGTATACAGGGTGCGAGCGGTCATTAGGTACTAGTCTTTAAACAGTAGCAACACCTTAATGCACTGTAATATAATGTCAAATGCAAGGCACTGGAGACAACTTTGGAACTGAAGTCGACATTACGTATTTGCTTGCGTATTTGTCATAGAGTGCCAACACATAGTTGGAGTAATAGGTACAGTATTAAGGGTAAATGTAATATAGGTACAGTATTAAGGGGCAAGTGAGAATCCGGGGCAAGTGAGACCTTCTTCTTCTTCTTCTTCTTCTTGGCGTAACGTCCTCACTGGGACAAAGCCTGCTTCTCAGCTTAGTGTTCTATGAGCACTTCCACAGTTATTAACTGAGAGCTTCCTCTGCCAATGACCATTTTGCATGTGTATATCGTGTGGCAGGCACGAAGATACTCTATGCCCAAGGAAGTCAAGGAAATTTCCTTTACGAAAAGATCCTGGACCGACCGGGAATCGAACCCGTCACCCTCAGCATGGTCATGCTGAATAACCGTGCGTTTACCGCCTCGGCTATATGGGCCCTGAGAGACCTACAGCTATTATTTTTATTATTATCTATTTTTTAAGGCAAACATTCTTCGTGGAAAATATAGGCACCACACTAACAGATACTTTGAATACAAAAATTGTTATTGTTTCCACCATAAAGAGACCATATATGTTATTGTTGTTCATACACCATTTTCAATTCACTAAGTGAGATTAACGCACTCTACTACATTCGTCGTTTAAAAAAAGAATAACAAATAAAGTTGAACTTTTCCAGTTTAAGGATAACATTTGGAGTGCTTGCAAATTATTTCAAGCAAAAAAGATGTAATTTATTTTCATTTATTATCTTTATTTAACTGCTCTCACTTACCCCAGTGCATTTCAGCATCTGGGGCAAGTGAGACCTATGAGAGTAAACAAACACAATTTCATAGTTTGATCAAACTTTCTTTAGCCTAAGTCGAAATTTAGACAAAATTGAAGTAAAAATCGGCCTTAAGTAATCAATCGTTGAATTATACTTAATTACTTCTATTTTGATGATGAAGCTATTGTTTAGAATGATGATGTCTTGGGTAAAACTTTTTTTTTCGAAACCAACTATTTTTCACATTTTCGTTTATTATTCTATTTTTTTTTGTTTTTCGCTGCAAAATGAGTGTTTCTGAGTGTTAAGGAACCGTCCATAAAGTATAAAAATTAGGAAAACGACCTATTCAAATTTTACGATTTAAAAAATCTTCATAATTTTACGATCATTAAGTAAAATTATGTTAGAGAAACCATAAAATCACTCTTTGGCGAGCGTTCGTGCGAGACAGTCGCATCTTTTCGTTCGTCCGGTTTGTCTCCCGATACTTTTCAGTTCGGTGGCTTTTTCCGTGCTAGTGTTTCCAAGTGATCAAGTTATTAAGTGATAATCCCTAGTGGGACGCGTGCGGTTGGCTAGGCCACAAATTTTGCCGCAAAAGTTCGTTTGGTTTGAGTAAAGTTCACGTTTTCATTATATCACGTGGCGCATTGATATTTTTTCGAGCACAACAGTGCAGCACCCCCCGCATACCGCGCCGCTCGCGCGGCCGTGATCGGGTTCTTCCAGTGAGTACCCAAGCTCATCGTCGTCGACAGCAGCAGCCCACCGAGAGAAGAGCAGAGAGCGTTCAACCGCGCGCCGCGCGCCTCCTCCCAGTGCGGGCGATCCCATCGCTTGGACCTGTCGTCGTCGAGCCTCTGTTTTAGAGCACAAAGCTAAGTATTCAAAGTTACCCCTCGTTGTTCCCTCCTCTCCACTGTCTCTTTGATTAGATTTAATTTGGTATATAAGCAGTTTTTTTTCCTTTTTTTCCTCACTTTCCCTGTACAGTTAATTTTGTCCCTTGTTTTTTGATTATTTCGTCCCCGTGATAAGTGTTAGTTTAAGATTTTTGAGTGCCCCGTGGTGGTAGTTAGCTGCCACAATGGGCGATGACAATGATGGCGGGGGTACGTCGTACCACATCAGCGAAGCTTTGTTATTGGCATCGGATTGCTCGAGCCAACAAGGCGATATAAATGCTAACCCCTTTGTCTCCCTTCACCCTGCTGCTTCTCCAATGGACACCAACAGCAAATCTGTTTCCACGTCCCCCCGCCTCAAGGCCTACCCTCCCGACTTTGGCGGGCCATATGTTGTTTTCTTCCGACCCAAAGGCAAGCGTTTGAACACCGTTCAAATCAGCAAGGATCTGACTAAGCGGTATTCTTCCGTTGTCTCCATTGACATGGTCGGTACAGCTAAGCTTCGGGTGACAGTAGGCGACCGAAAACACGCTAATGAGATTGTGGCCTGCGAGTTGTTTACACTTGAGTACTTCGTTTACCTACCGAGCGCGTCGATAGAGATTTCGGGGAAGGTCGCCGACGCATCTTTGACCTGCGAAACGATCATGCAAGGCTGTGGTCGTTTCCATAACCCTTCTCTACCTCCTGTCCAGATACTGGATTGCCGGCAACTGCATTCGGTATCCCAGGAGGGCGAGAAGAAGGTTTACACACCATCTGAAGAATTTTGTGTGACCTTCTCCGGATCTGCATTACCAGATCTGCTAGTGATTGGCAAACTTCGGCTACCTGTGAGGCTGTATGTACCGAAGGTAATGAATTGCATCAATTGCAAGCAGCTGGGCCACACCGCCCAGTACTGCAGCAATAAACCTCGCTGTGCAACATGCGGGGAGAAACATGTGGACGGTGCGTGTAAAACGCCGCCCAAGTGTGTTTATTGTGGTAGCGACCGTCCACACGATCTCAATGTTTGCCCGAAGTACATACAGCGAAAACAACATCAAAAACGATCGTTGCAGCAGCGTTCAAGGCGAAGCTACGCCGAAATGCTGAGACAAGCTGCTCCGGTCGTTGAATCACGCAACATCTACTCGTCTTTGTCTCTCGATGATCAGGGCTCTGACTCTGAGGTCGGGGACGGGGTTCCCTTTGTTTTTAAGGGTGAAACGAGGAAACGGGTGAGGCTCCAGAGACCCACCAAAAAACCTCGGAATCTGCCTAGCAGTGACCCCCAACCCACCGTGACAAATTCTAAGAGTGTTAAGAAAGGCGCCAAACGTTCACCTCCTGGATTCAAAATCCAAGATGAACGAGACTTTCCTTCGCTCCCGGGAACATCAAAAATCCCAGATGTCCCAATTTTTTCGACTTCTCAGCCAGAGGGACAGCATTCGGAGAACCAGGAACAACCCCTTGGTGCTCCGATGTTCACGCTTTCTGGCATCGTAGACATCATCCTTAACTTCTTTAATGCTTCTGACTCAGTGAAGAGCATTGTCAAAGCACTTCTTCCTTGTGTGTCTCCTCTTTTGAAGCAGTTGGCTTCTAAAATGCCCCTCCTTGCGACATTCGTATCTTTCGATGGCTAATTTAATCACCGAGGTCGAAGATATGATTTCTGTGCTACACTGGAACTGTCGTAGTATCGTACCAAAATTAGACGCTTTCAAGTTTTTAGTTAACAATTTACAATGCGATGTTTTTGCGCTATCCGAAACATGGCTGACACCCGATGTAACCTTACCTTTTTCCGATTTCAACATTATCCGTCTTGATCGGTCCGACTCGTACGGAGGGGTGCTTTTAGGGATCAAAAAGCAACACTCATTTTACAGAGTCGATTTTCAACCGATGACAGGCATCGAAGCCGTCGCATGTGAGGTGACTATCCGAGGTAAAACCCTCAGTGTTGCCTCCATATATCTTCCACCGAGAACTGCGATATCTCGCAGGGATCTCGCCCACATCTGCTCGTTTATGCCTGAGCCACGGCTGCTCATGGGGGATTTCAACTCCCATGGTACAGGCTGGGGGGAACTGTACGATGACAGCCGTTCAACTTTGATATATGACCTCTGCGACGACTTCAACATGACAATTTTGAACACCGGAGAAGTTACGCGAGTGGCACCTCCAGCTAAAGATGGCCGTCCTAGAGACAGCCGATTAGACCTCTCAATTTGTTCGAGCTCACTATCGCTGGAGTGTACATGGAAGGTTATCCAGGATCCCCATGGTAGTGATCACCTTCCGATCGTTGTTTCTATTTCCAATGGTTCACGTCAACCTCCATCTATCGACATTTCCTACGACCTCACGAAACACATTGACTGGGGAAAGTACGCGGAAGCAATTATCGACGGTGAGCAATCGGTAGAAATTCTTCCACCGCGGGAAGAGTATCAGTTTCTATCAGAACTGATCATCAGTAGCGCGCTTCAGGCACAACGTCGGCCAGTTCCAGGTCCGTCGGTTCGCAGGAAACCCCCCAATCCGTGGTGGGATAGCGAGTGTACAGAAATCTATCGCGAGAAGTCCGCTGCGTTCAAAGAGTTTCGGAAACGCGGTTCGGTCGAAAACTTCAAGCGGTACACTGCCCTTGAAGGCAAGTTTAAGAACTTGATCAAGGCGAAGAAAAGCGGTTACTGGCGTCGGTTCGTCGAGGGTTTATCGCGCGAGACATCAATGAGAACTCTTTGGAACGTCGGGAGAAGAATGCGTAACGCGTCGTCGGTAAACGAGGATCGAGAAAGCTCTCCTCGGTGGATTCTCAAGTTCGCAAAAAAAGTTTGTCCAGATTCCGTACCCGTGGAGCGAATAATTCGTGATGTTTCCGAGGATAGGGACGACATGGATAGGCCGTTTTCGATGGTTGAATTCTCACTTGCTCTTCTTTCATGTAACAATTCCGCTCCAGGAATGGATCGCATTAAGTTCAACTTGCTTAAAAACCTCCCCGACGTCGCTAAGAGGCGCTTGTTGAACTTGTTCAATCAGTTCCTGGATAACAACATCATTCCGGATGATTGGAGGCAAGTGAGAGTGATAGCTATTCAAAAACCCGGGAAACCCGCGTCAGATCATAATTCGTACCGTCCAATCGCGATGTTGTCTTGTCTACGGAAGTTGTTGGAGAAGATGATTCTCTTTCGACTGGACAAATGGGTTGAATCGAATGGCATGTTGTCTGATACACAATTTGGTTTCCGCAGAGGCAAAGGAACGAACGACTGTCTTGCGTTACTTTCTTCAGAAATTCAGCTTGCCTTTGCTCAAAAACAGCAAATGGGCTCAGTGTTTTTGGATATTAAGGGAGCTTTTGATTCAGTTTGTGTCGATGTTCTCTCCGACAAACTACACGAAAGTGGCCTTTCACCAATTTTGAACAACTTTTTGTATAATTTGCTGTTTGAGAAGCAGATGAGTTTTGCTCATGGCGACTTGACAGTTTCACGAATTAGCTACATGGGTCTCCCCCAGGGTTCATGTCTTAGCCCCCTTCTTTACAATTTTTATGTTAGAGACATAGATGATTGTCTCATGGAAAATTGCACGTTAAGACAGCTTGCGGATGACTGTGTTATTTCTATAACGGGATCAATAGCAGTCGATCTGCAAGGACCACTACAGGATACTTTGGACAATTTGTCTACTTGGGCTCTCAAGCTGGGTATCGAATTCTCTCCGGAGAAAACTGAGATGGTTGTCTTTTCTAAAAAACACAAACCGGCAAAGTTTCCGCTCCATCTGATGGGTAAGACAATCACTCATAGTATGTCTTCTCAATATCTCGGCGTCTGGTTCGACTCCAAATGCACTTGGGGGAAGCACATTGTGTATCTGATACAGAAATGCCAAAAGCGAATCAACTTTATGCGAACTATTACCGGAACATGGTGGGGAGCACATCCGGAAGATCTGATCAGGCTGTACCAAACAACCATTCTGTCGGTTTTAGAATACGGTAGCTTTTGTTTTCAATCCGCGGCGAAAACACACTTGCTGAAGCTTCAACGGGTTCAGTACCGTTGTCTTCGGATCGCGTTAGGTTGCATGAACTCAACTCACACTATGAGTTTAGAGGTACTCGCTGGCGTACAGCCTCTGACAGACCGCTTTGCGGAGTTATCGTTCCGGTTCCTCATCCGATGCGAGGTTGTGAATCCATTGGTCATAGAAAATTTCGAAAAGCTGCTCGAACAGAACCCTCAAACTCGTTTTATGAGTGTGTACTACTGGTACATGACGCTGGAGGTAAGCCCATCTCCGGTTAACACCAATCGTGACAACTTCTCAAACTTCGACAGCTCCTCAGTGGATTTTGATCTCTCTATGAAGGAGGAGATCACCGGTATTCCGGAATCTTTTCGTTCCGTAGGTATTCCACAGATCTTTGCAAGTAAGTTCGGGCATGTTAGCGGGGACAGACAGTTCTTCACAGACGGTTCGAAAACCGATGATTCGAGTGGTTTCGGTGTCTACAACGAATTTCATAGCGCCACCTACATGCTTCAAAAGCCATGTTCGGTATACATTGCTGAGCTAGCGGCTATATACTACACCTTAGAGTACATTCGCACTCTTCCACCTGAGCACTACTTCATTTTTACCGACAGTCTTAGCTCTCTGGAGGCTGTTCGGTCAATGAAACCGATGAAGCACTCAGCGTACTTCCTGAATGGAATACGCCAAGTCTTGAGTGCTTTGTCCAAACGCTCATACATCATCACCATAGCTTGGGTCCCTTCACATTGCTCAATTCCGGGCAATGAGAAAGCGGACTCTCTGGCTAAGGTGGGCGCTAGCGGAGGCGATATTTACGAGCGTCAAATCGCCTTCGACGAATTTTTTGCATTGGCCCGTCAGGAGACCTTGATCAGCTGGCAACACAAATGGAGAGATGGAGAGATGGGTAGATGGTTGCACTCCATCATTCCACAGGTGTCGAAGAAGCCATGGTTCAAAGGGTTGGATTTAGGCCGCGATTTCATTCGTGTAATGTGTCGGCTGATGTCCAACCACTATTTGTTGAATGCACATACCTTCCGTATTGGGCTCTCAGAAAGCAATCTCTGTGTCTGTGGCGTGGCTTACCAGGATATCGAACATGTCGTGTGGGGATGCGATGAGTATCGTGAGGTCAGATCTGAGCTGCATGAAATTCTCCGGGTCCGAGGAAAACAACAGAAACCCGTTAGAGAAGTGTTGGCAGGACTTGATTTGGAATACATGAACCTGATTTACCAGTTTTTGAAACGTGTTGATGTAAGAGTTTGATGTAGTACGTTCCTTGTTTTCGTTGTCTGCCTTTTGGTTTTGTTGTTCGACCCTGTCTGTCGTCGCCCCCCTTCCGTTTGTCCTCTTCTTGTCGTTGTCTACCAATAAAGTCCTTTCTTTTTGGTTCCGTTACAGATATGGACAATTTGTCCCATCAATGTTTTTAGTATAAGTTAGCAAATAATTAAGTTTTAAACCCATAAACCCATCCTTCCCAATTTTATTTTTTTTTTCTTCAATCCTTAACCTCGAAACAGCCGCGAGTAATTCGGCTTCCCAAACTAACATAGTCTTAAGGCAGTAATAAATTGTAAAATGTAAAATCAATGTAAAAACAAAAGATTTCGGCTCAGTTATGCCCATGTGGCGCCCGAGCCTTCCAAATAAACGAATAAGTAAAAAAAAAAAAAAAAAAAACCATAAAATCTGTAAATCTTGAAAAATAAAAACTATTGATGAAATTAATCAACTATGTTATATGAAAAGCAAGTTTTGAAATCTTCATTTAACTTTATAGCGTATTTTGTGTAAAAAAAAATGGTTTTGCACGGGCTGGTAGAGTTTAATCAACTTTTTCTCTCGGTAATTCGTTATTATATGTGTTACGTAATTTATGCACGGTACCACAAAACTCTTCCAACACAAGTCTCTGAACATAGTAATTCGTATGAGATATTTATGCTTATGCTACCTTACAAGTAGCAACTATACTAAGCCATGTGTACAAAAATTCCGAATAGGCCCCACTTGCCCCGTGAAATTTAAAAAATTTGAAAGAGTTTTAATGCCCGTTAATATGAAGAAATATCCCAACAATTTCTTTTAGAATCATTGAAATTATAAAATTATATATGTTTAGACTTTTTTGGCATTACAAAATCAATCTAGCATTTTTTTAGGTCCCACTTGCCCCGGGGTACCTTATTTAAAGTAATTTGGACAGACCGTTGCGCGTACATATTTTTGAAAATTTCCGTTGCCGTAAAAATCCAAAAATGAAACTAATATTTATGAATCGAAAGAAAAATCCTGAGATTCCCGAGAACTCTGAGAAATATTCCCATATACTACTGGGACAAATTTCCGCATACTGCTGAGAGAAATTCCCCCTGAATTTTTGAAGATAACGCTGGAAGAGCTTCCGTAGAATTATGAGAATGCTGAAAATGATTACACCAGAATCCTGAGCAACATTACCTAGAAGAGAAAGCAAGACTCTTCCGGTATTATCTTAGGAATTATCTCTGAAATCTATTAAGGATTTTCCTAGAATCCTGTGAAAGATTTCTCCATATCTATGAGACGGATTCAGAGTCCGAGAGGAATTCTCTCAGAATCCTGTGATAGATTGTCTCAGAATCCTAAGAGAAGCTTTCTCTTGGGATTCTCCCAAAATGTTCCAGAATCCCAAAGGGGATTATCCCACAATCCTGAGAGGAATTCCAAAAGCGGTACTTCCACATTCTTAAGATAATTTCAACTGCAATACAAAAAAGATTTTAGAATTCTAATATGAATTCCCCAAGAAACTTAAATGAAATGACTCAGAATCCTGAAAAGGGTAGCTTAGAGCCCCAAAAAGGATTACTCCAGAATCCTGAGAAAGGTTCCCTCAAAATACTAGGCGGGATTACCAAAGAAACCTGAGATATACTCACCGACGAAATATACTCTTACAGAATTTTGGAAGATTGGGTTTTCCCAGAATCCTGAGAAGAATTCCTCCAGAATACTTTTAAGTAGTATTCCCCTAAAATTCTGGGTGAAATCCTTTAGAACGCTGAGAATACCCGAAAGGTATTCCCCAGAATTCTACGAGTGATTCCCCCAGAAATCAGAACTGAGAACTTCCACGCCCATCTTCTCCGTTACGAGGATAGGAAAGGATGTGATGATATGACACCTACTTTAGGTGAGGTCAGCGACTCACCGACGCCCCCATAAGTGTCAAGGAGTTGGATATTTGGAATGGGATGAATGGGGAATCACTATAAGCGAGTGATGCGGCAAGATTCAGATTGTGTAAGTGTATTTGAGTAGATCATGTAAATGTGTTGGTATAAGTATATTTAAACACCAACGTTGGGAGTGACATAGCTAAGAAATTTTGTCACTCCATGGGCCTTTTTGCTTCAGGGATGGGGCACAGGCATTTGGACCATGTGTCCTGGCCAAAAAGCCTAGGCTTAAGCGCCATTGCTCGCTCTCTGAAACGATAAGAAACACGTTATGTGGATGGGAGGGGATAATAGGGAAGGGATGCTATCTATTTATCGAGATGCCAGCGACTCACCGACGCCCTCGTAAATAGAAAGGAGATAGGATTTTGGTACGGGAATGATCTGCAATTCAGTATGATTAAGTATGCGACTGGATTAGATGATGTATAAATAGATGTAAGCATGAAAAATTAAGCAAGAAACGTTTTCACCACATTACCGCCGTTGTGGTTCCGCTGGAGGAATGAAATCTGCAAAGTCCCGTGGCCCAATGTTGATGATCGGATCCATATTGGTCAATAGTGATAAACGTGGTCAGAGCAAAAAAAAAACGCATACGATCCGACCAAACCAAAGCTCGCGCACAACATCTCCAACCAACAATATCGTAACCCCTCAAACCACCACACATCCTGTCAAAATAATTGACCCAATATTATCACTGCAATTGTAACTATTAGTAGTAAAGTTCCAAAAATTGAATAATTTACTCATATTTGTTAGATTGCATTACTCCGGATTTATTTGTATACCCTTTAACCTTTGAAGTTATCACTTAAGTTTGAACTCAAGACAAATGAAATTATATGAATATGATGCAACAGTTTCAAGAACATGGCTGCGACCTCACCAGACAAACCTAAATGATGACTACCCGTTCCAACAGTGGAACTATTGACAAGCATTCAATAAGCTATAAATAATATGTAATACAACTATTGATTCACAACTAAGATTTTTAACTGTTTTCGTATCAGACGAACATATTGACTGTACGGTTCTATGCAAGAAACTACTCAAAAATTCAAATTTGAAAAGAAGTGTGATTGTCGAATTCAAACTTCAAAAACGTCAATTTGTGGGGAAAGTTAAAACACCCCATGACAATGAGAACACCCTCAAAACTCAACCCAATACTCACTCGATAGAATAACACACACAATATTGGCATTCCCTAGTTTTGATTTGAACCGTGAAATACTTACATTCCGCTTCCCGATCCGTTTCCGTGTAGTTTACCTTGGTATCACTCGTATGGCGTAACATCCGTCTCCGTCCACTAACTGGCAATATCTTACATCCCGCCAACCGCACCTGCATTTTCAGCTCGGATTTTTCCAGAAGTTCCTTTCCGTCCTTCGGTACGTATTTACAGCACTGTGAGAAGGCATTTGTTGTAAATGCAGTTACGCCCTTTTGAAATGTTGGTGCCGTACAGCATTTTTTTGGTCAAAATATTTTTTTATTCAAATGTTTATAACTTTTTTACACGTCAATCAAAAACGCTGAAATTTTGACCAATTATAAATTTTATATTGAAGCTCCATTGGTAAAATTTTGAGTGGGATCGAATAAGTTTTCTGAAAATTATAGAGCTTTTAGTAAAACTTATAAGATTTCTGAACACATTTTAAAAACATTATATCTCAATATGTACTTGATGAAACTTTTTCAATCTTTTTTGTGTTACAGCTTATAACTAAGGCTCTCATATGCAGCTTCGTTTGAGGTTTAATATTCACTACAAAAAACATGAAAAATCTGTATATGTTCAGAGAATTATTTGGAAATTTATCATATTTTAATCAATAAAAGTGCCAAATGTTTTCAAATTTTTAAAACTCTCCTAATGTAATATTTTTATACAGGACCTACTAAACTACATATGAAGAGTAGGTCCTATACATTTTTCGTTCAGGTAATGCACTTTTATTGGTGTGGAGCGGACCTGGTGTGATGGTTAGAACACTTGACTATCAAAATGTGAGTTCTTCCTTGGGAAGGGAAGTAGAGCGTGGGTCCCGAGATGAACTAGCCAAAGGCTAAAAATCTCGTTAATACAGATAAAAAAAAACTTTTATTGGTGGAAAACGTTTGGCAGAATATATGAGCAAAATATGGTAATTTTTTAAATATCGTCAACTACATATGCATTTTTTTCATATTTTTTGTACTGAATATAAAACCTCAAACGTTGCTGCATATGAAAACCTTAGGTTTAACACAAAAAAAAGGAAAAGTTACATCGAGTACATATTGAGATATAATGTTCTAAAAATGTGTTCAAAAATCTTATAAGTTTTACTGAAGGTTCTATAACTTTCAGAAAACTTATTCGATCTCGCTCAAAATTTTACCAATGGAGCATTAATATATAAGTCATTATTGGTCAAAATTTCAGCGTTTTTGATTATAAAAAAGTTATAAACATTTGAATGATAAATTATTTTGAAAAAACAATTGCTGTACGGACAATTGTTTGATACACTGTATGTTCCATGAAAATGTATAATGTTACCCATAAATAATTGAAAACGTTCCATACTTTATAAAAAATGTACCGGTAAAACATAAAATTTTCTCATTAAAAGTGAAATTTTGCTCCAATATATAATACTGAAGTGCTCCATAATAAAATACAAATGCTCCATAGAAAAATGCAAATGCTCCATAAAAAATTATAATTGTACCCATAGAAAATTGAATATTGCTCCATAGAAAAATTTAATTGCACCATAAAAAAATTGAAATTGCACCATAGAAAATAGACAAATGCTCCATAAGTATTATCAAACTGCACCATATAAAATAGAATTTGCTCCATAATGAAAATAGGCAAGATGGACCAACCCATGGTCTTAGCCTGACGAAAGAACAAAAAAAAAATGAAAATTCTCCATAACTCCATAACTCCATAAACATTTCACCACTAAAGCAGTGCAATGTAAAGCAAATCAGCTCTGTTGAATTAAATTATGAGAATATGCTATCTATGGAGGATTTCGTTTTTTTAAGGAGCAATTCATATTTTCTATGGTGCAGTTTGATAATACTTATGGAGAATTCATCTATTTTCTATGGTACAATTTAAATTTTTAATGGTGCAATTTAGTTTTTCTATGGAGCAATATCCAATTTTCTATGGGCACAATTTTATTTTTTTATGGATCATTTGCATTTTTCTATGGAGCATTTTCATTTTATTATGGAGCATTTCAGTATTATTTATTGGTGCAAAATTTCACTTTTAATGAGAAAATTTTATGTTTTACCGTTACATTTTTTATAAAGTATGGAACGTTTTTAATTATTTATGGGTAACATTGCACTTTTTCATGGAACATTTGTTCTTTCTTTATGGAGCGCTTTTTGATTTTTAATGGAACGTTTCTATTTGTATATGGGTGCAATAAATAGGCTGCCATTAATAACTGTGGAAGTGCTCAGAGAACACTAAGCTGAAGCAAGGTAATTCAAGTCCCATTGGGGACGTAGAGCCATAAAGAAGAAGTATTTTCTCCAAAGGAGCTGTTCATTAATTACGTACGGGTTTATGGAAGGAGGGGGGTTTGAGAAATCTTACGCCCCATACAAAAAGATATGAGTTCCAATACAAAAAATCTTACAAGGCCTGAGGGGGTGTCGAAAAGTCATTAAAAATCCCTTACGTAATGAATGGACAGCCCCAAAGTTGCCTTTAGAAACACTTTTAAAGATTCCTTTAGATATTCCTCCTGGGTGTGTGGCATGAATTACTTTAGAGATTCATCCAGAAACTTCTTCAAGACCTCATGTAGAAAATACTTTGTGGGTTTCTTCCAAAATTAATTCATACTTCATACCTTACAAAAATCTTCCAAGATTTCTTTCAAAAATTTCCCAAATGATGCAGCAGACCTGGTGTGATGGTTGAAGCACGTGACTAACACACCGATAACCTAGGATTTAATCTCACTCCTGACACACTCACAAAATACAGATTAAACATTCAAAAAAATCTCCCATGGAATTATTGTATGTTTTTCATCAGAAATTGTTTTTGAAAATCCATCAGAAATTGCCTTACCATGTTCCCCAGAAATTTATCTAAGCAGTCCTCTTGAAAAATGATTCAGAATTTCTAAGAATTTATTTAGAAACATCTACCGGGAATTCTCTAGCAATTAACATATGAATACCTTTAGAAATTATTCCAAAGATTCTTTTGGAAATGCTTCCGGTGGATTCTTCAGAATTCCTTTTCGGGATTTTTTCAGGAACCAGGTATTATTTCACGAACTGTTCCACAAACTCCTTCAGAAACTTTTTATGGGATTCTACTGAAATTTCTGCAGGAATACAGACATTTCTTCAAGCATTCCTCAAGATTTTTTTTTAGCCTTTCAAGAAATTTTCCAAGGTACCTTTACAGAGTTTTAGATAAATATTCATATGTTTTTAACAGATTCTTTTGGAAATTCAGAAAGGTCTCCAGAAGTTGAATATACGATTTCTTTTAAGTGTTCGATAAAATTACACTTAAAAATTTCTTTAAAATTCATCATGAGATTCCTTTAGGGATTTCCTTGCGATTCTTTCAGATATTCTTTCTAGATTTTTTTTTTAGGAATTGCGGTTTAATCCCGAAAACCTCTCCCTTGTACACGGGCTTGTACCTAGTTATAGCACGCAGTTCTTGTATTCTATACCGAGATGCCTAGTTTTGAAAATGATGAATGTTTTCGTCGATAATAATCGTAATTTATTGATCTTCCGGCTATATGCATAATAAAGCTCAAAAAGCTTGATATAAGGGGCCATGCATAAATCACGTAGACTAAAATTTGGCCATCTCAGACCCCGCTCCCTCCCTCGTAGACTTTTGTTCATGCGCAAATTTTGAAATTTGTATGGAGCGTAGGCTTTGGCTAGACCCCCTCCCCCGAAAATGTCTACGAGGATTAAGAACGGCCCCTAATGACGTCATATTTCGAGTAACTTAGTTCTAGCATTGATGGTATGGTGATGATGATATTATCTTGCGTAAAACATCTCATCTGAGGAACCCTTCACAGTAGTGTTATAGTAGGTGCCGCTTTTTTGCCATCCAATATACCACCGTGCGTTGTTGTTCGCGTTGCTCGTTGTACGTGTAGCTACTGCCACACCGACTGTCGGCATGCTCGAAGAAATATGCAATAACTCTCGAAGCTGCGCGCTGCAGACGAGGGGCGATATAAAAATATTTTCGCACATTACTTAAATTTTCAGTTTGCACAGCGTGTGCTGGATATTGTCGTCGACGTCGTTCTTGGCTTCCGAAAGCTAGCAGCACCTCTTTACGGCACCCAAGGGGACCGACCGAACGTCGAAACTCGAAGAAGCTGAAGCACAAGCAACACAAAGTTTGGGGCGAATTCGTTCGTTTTGCCACCGCCGTCGTCGTCGTAGGTACCTACGACGAACGTTATTTATGTTGGCTTTACTTCATCGACCAAGCTGCACCGTGAACTTTGTCCTCTTGCGTCCTTAGAGGGGCAAAGGTGTCTGCGATAATCGGAAGATCAAATTGCTTCATAACATTTTAGAAAGTGCTCAATCAAAATAAGTTAACTTATATGAAAATTAATATGTTCGATTATTGCAGGACAACATCTATGGTTCCCAAATACAGTGAAAATTGAACTGTTCAATAAAAATCCTGGAATGTCACTAGTTAGTTCAGCTTTCATTTTAGTGAAAGTTCTAGTTCAATGCTTGTAATGTTAACTAGTATAACTGCTAAGTTGCCTTAAAATAGTTGATGAAAATTTTAATTGAATCTAACGTATTTGTATTTTGTACATTGTATGTTATGACCGCAAAAAGCAGCCTTGCTCCTCAAAGTAGCAAGAAATGAAACATTTTTTATACATGTACTCCAGGTACAGCTGCTACAGTTTAAATATCATCAAGTTTGAACTGGCTAATGAAAATTCAATTTCAATATGTAAGTTTGTTTCAGTTCTTAAAGTGAGGAGAGCTTCTACGGAAATTATCCCATTGCCAGTTGGCGCGCACAATTTCCAAGCTGAGACCTCCGTCAGCGTCCCTCCATCAGTCACAGAATACGATGAAATGGGTCACAAAACGCCATGGTCTATTTTCTCTTCCCTGCTATGACGGTAGGAAACGACATCAAAGAATTTCAATTTGCGATGATATTTCAACCTGACCTAATCGGATTAGTCTAGGCAAACAGGATCCCAAATCAGTTTGTTACTACTTGTTTGCTTGAGCATGGCAGATGAACTGCGTTCGCTACATGCGATTGAGGTGGGATTGGGGTTCCAATTATGTCGACATATGCTCGAAAGCACTGTTAATTATCTATAGTAGAAAATATGCACGCTTCGAAACAGCTTTCGTAATTTGGAAATTATTTCGGAAGTTGTTTCGACAGTGATAGAAAACTAAGGAAAATACTTTAAGAAAAATATTAAAATAAAATTTTATTATTTCATACATTAATCAGCAAATTATTGACTACGATAATTGGTACCCTGGAACTCTTTTTATGTTATAAATGCTGGGGTGGAAAAATTTAAAGTGTTTTCAATATAAAAAAAAACGTAACAAGAGGGAATTTTGTGTAAAATTTAAGTCAGGGCTTCAATGGGAAATTTAGTTTGCGAGAACAAGTCTTCGTTCTAAGCGTTTGAGTTGGTGCTAAGGGTGTACCAGGAATTTCAGCGAGGGCAAAAGAAGGGTGTTCCAAGAGGCTTCAGGGGCGTTTCAGGATGTTTCAAGAGCCTACAAGGTCATCGCAATAGAAATCTCTTGAAGCGCCCCTGAGACCCCCTGGAGACGCCCTGAAACTCATGAGACCGACTGGAACCCCCTGAAATCTCCTGAAGCGCCTCTGAGATCCTCTGAAATCCTTCTGAGACCTCCTGAAACGCCCTTTTATTTATTTTAAACCATGGGAGAATACTTTACTCAACTGACACCTGAATAGGAATATCCAGATAGTGTAGGGGGTAAGATCCGTCTTCTACAACAAAAGTTGAATCCAGGACTACCATTTTCTCAATACACTAAACAACATTCCCATTGTCACCAAACCCTTCGTCTCTCAGGAACTACCAAGAAGGAACTATTACATATCGTACCCTAAAGCTTAGTTGCGTAATAGCAACGAACAACGATAATACGCTTTAGGAAGTCCACCAATAACGTGCTGCTTGGCCAGTTTCCCGAGTGGTCCTTAAAACTCGGTCTTTAGTTCTCGGATAGCGGACAGGGTCAACTACCACCCCCGCGCCCAACTGTCCTTCAAGCATCAAGAACTGATACTTGCGTGCAGCGTGATTTGAACTGCTCAGGCCTTATTAGCTAACACCTGCCCCAGCGCTTACCGGGGACTCTTTTCCAAACTCGGGCTCGGATTAAACTAGAATGTGCTCCCCGCGGCCAATTAATCGCAATAAGGATACATTTCAACCGCAAGGCACCGATATGACCTACATAATCGACTCCAAATCCTTGGACAATCCTTGGATAGCGTCTGAACTAGCCATTCTTTGAGGCCACGCTCCACCTCCTCTGTAGCTCCAAGACGATGTGGGTGATAGCCGATGAAACGGCACTCCAGCCAGACCCAACTATCCACCGTCGCACGCAATCAACCTGTGGGTTAACCTTCCTTCAGTGGAACTGTTCCAGGCGCGCTGCAGTTTGACCATGGGGGTCAACCTAGCAGTCCTGCATATGTCTCTTCATTTCATTTATTTAGATAACATCAAATTCACGGTAAAACTGAATCAATCTAAGACCTAAGGCATTTGAAAAAATAGTATCTTCTCAAATATCCGATCATGTTAGCCGAAACAATTGTTTAAGCCCGTGTCAGTCAGGCTTTCGGAAAAACCACAGTACTGAGACAGCACTGATGAAGGTACACGACGACATTGCATCAGCAATTGATAAAAAAAGGGTAGCAGTTCTTCTGCTTATAGATTTTGCCAAAGCGTTTGATCGAGTTTCGCACAGAAAATTGTTGAACAAGCTAGGACTTATTTTCGGTTTCTCACGGTCAGCTGTAAATCTGATAGAAACTTATCTCGCAGACCGATACCAAGCAGTTTTTCATAATGGACTTTTCTCTTCCTTCCGGTCAATCGATTCAGGCGTCCCGCAAGGATCTATCATCGGACCTCTACTTTTTTCGCTTTTTATTAACGATCTTCCATCGGCAGTGAAATTCTGTACAGTGCATATGTTTGCTGATGACGTACAAATTGATTTTGTACCGATTCGAGCATAAGCATGACAGAAATTTCGAGGCTAATCAACTATGATCAACAGCAGATTTTTCAGTGGTCTCAAGTTAATTTACTTCCTATAAATATGGCCAAAACTAAGGCGGTACTGATAAATCGACAACGACAAAATTTTGAAACACCGGAACTCTTTATGAATAACGAACGAATCCTTTTTGTGGAACAAGTTAACAATCTAGGTGTCATTTTCAATGCCAAATTAGATTGGGAACCTCAAATAAATGCTCAAGTAGGAAAAATCTATGGTATCTTAAAACAACTTTTGCTCACGACTAAGCATCTTAACTGCCAAACCAAAATCAAATTGTTCAAATCGCTTATTTATCCACACCTTATTTATTGCGACTTTGTTTTTCTGAACGCCTCTGTTAATAGTGTGAATAAGCTACGAGTTGCCTTAAATTCCTGTATCAGATATATTTTCAACGTCTCAAGATATGGAAGAGTCACTCACTTTCAAAATCAGCTTATTTGTTGTCCTTTCGACCAGTTTTTCAAATTTAGATCCTGCCAAGGATCCTGCTGTCATATTTTTAAAATACTTTCATCTGGAAACCCTAGCTATCTGTTTTCAAAGCTGAATCTATGCAGAAACACCAGAACAAGAAGCCTTCTTGTTCCTATCAATCAATCTGCTTATTATAACCGGTCGCTGTTTGTTAGGGGTATAGTTAGTTGGAATTCCCTGCCATCAAATCTGAAATCTGCCAATAATTTTTCGAGCTTTAAACGGGATCTACTCTTGGAGTTGAATAACACGCACTAAACATGCACATCCTGCTGATACCTACAAATTGTAACATTAAAAAAGATTGTAAATCTTACGTTACATGAATAAAGCAAAATAAATAATAAATAAATAATAATAAATACATAATTTGCCGTCATAATATTCGATTTGCAGCTGCAGCTCTCCAACGTCGGTCACACCCAACACTCGCCAGATCACTCTCTACCTGGTCCGCCCATCGTGCTCTCTGCGCTCCACGCCTTCCTGTACCAACCGAATGGTTAGCAAACACCAACTTTGCAGGGCTGTTGTCCGGCATTCTTGCAACATGCCCTGCCCACCGTATCCGTCCAGCTTTAGCCACTTTTAGGATGTTGGGTTCACCGTAGAGCTCGTGGTTCATCCTTCTCCGCCACACACCGTTCTCCTGCACGCCGCCAAAGATCGTCCTTAGCACGCGTCGCTCGAAAACTCCGAGTGCTTGAAGGTCCTCCTCGAGCATCGTCCATGTCTCGTGTCCGTAGAGTACCACCGGTCTAATTAGCGTCTTGTATGGTACATTTGGTGCGGGGTGAATCTTTTTTGACCGCAGTTTCTTTTGGAGCCCATAGTAGGCACCACTTCCACTGATGATGTGCCTTCGTATTTCACGGCTCTCGTTATTGTCAGCCGTTAGCAAGGAACCGAGGTAGACGAATTCTTCTACCACCTCGAAAGTATCCCCGTCTATCGTAACATTGCTGCCAAGGCTTGTCCTATCTCGCTCAGTCCCACCTACCAACATGCACTTTGTCTTAGCCGCATTCACCGTCAGTCCGACCTTTGCTGCTTCACATTTCAGGCGGGTGTACTGTTCTGCCACCGTTCCAAATGTTCTAGCAATAATATCCATGTCATCCGCAAAACAAACAAATTGGCCGGATTTCATGAAGATCGTACCCCGGCTGTTGAGCCCGGCTCGTCGCATAACACATTCCAGGGCGATGTTGAATAGTAGGCAGGAAAGTCGACCTTGTCGTAGTCACCGTAGAGATTCGAATGACCTAGATAGTTCACCCGAAATCCTTACGCTGTTCTGCACACCGACCATCGTTGCTCTTATAAGTCTGGTAAGCTTCCCAGGAAAGCTGTTCTCGTCCATGATTTTCCATAGCTCTGTGCGGTCGATACTGCCGTATGCCGCTTTGAAGTCGATGAACAGGTGGTGCGTTGGGACCTATTATTCACGACATTTCTGGAGGATTTGCCGTACTGTGAAGATCTGATCCGGTGTCGACCGGCTGTCGATGAAGCCAGCTTGGTAACTTCCCACGAACTCATTTACTTTAGGTGAAAGACGACGGAAGATGATCTGGGATAGCACTTTGTAGGCGGCATTCAAAATGGTGATCGCTCAAAAATTCTAACACATTAACTTGTCGCCTTTCTTGTGGATGGGACAGATTATTCCTTCCTTCCACTCCTCCGGTAGCTGTTCGGTTTCCCAGATCTTGACTACTAACTGGTGCAGACAGGTGGCCAACTTTTACGGGCCCATCTTGATAAGTTCTGCTGCGATACCGTCCTTACCAGCCGCTTTGTTGTTTTGAGCTGCTGGATGGCATCCTTAACTTCCCTCAGCGTGGGAGTTGGTTCGTTCCCGTCCTCTGCTGCACCAACATAGTCATTTCCTTCGCTGCCTCGGTCCTCCGCGCCTACATTCTCTTCGCCATTCAGGTGCTCGTCGAAGTGCTGCTTCCACCTTTCGATCACCTCACGTTTGTCCGTCAGGAGGCTCCCGTCCTTATCCCTGCAGATTTCGGCTTGCGGCACGTAGCCTTTGCGGGATGCGTTGAGCTTCTGGAAGAACTTGCGTGTTTCCTGTGAACGGCACAGCAGTTCCATTTCCTCGCACTCCGTTTCTTCCAGGCGGCGCTTTTTCTCCCGGAAGAGACGGGTCTGCTGCTTCCGATCCTGTCTGTATCGCTCCACATTCTGTCGAGTTCCATAATCTTTTTTAACGTTTGAAAAGTACCTATATTTTAAAGAATTTTCAAGCATAAATATATTGTTGATAAACGTTCAAAATTTCATTCAATTCAGTTAACTGGTCTCCGAGATATGACAGCTCAAAAATTAGTTGTCTGAAAAATAGTTGTCTGAAAACGAGAACAGTTCTAGCTTCGCGAAAAATTAACCAATCAAGCCCAAATTTGTACCAATGATGAACATTAATAGGTTGACAAACAGTCAAAGTTAGAGATTTTTTTGCTGCACTCTATGAAAAGTTACAGCATGTTGAACTTTTTTGTGAGAGAAAAAAAGTTGCCTATCCCAAACATTTTTGCCACCCCCTGTACTCTTGGTTCTGATATTAGCTAGGTCGACATCTAGTAGAGTCTCTAGCAGGGTCTGACCCCGCTGGTTCTTAAAACGGCTTCCCCATTCCACGACATAGGCATTGAAGTCACCTGGTATTACCACTGGCCTTCGCTCTGTCAACACGGTCGTACAACAGCCCAGCATCTGCGTGAACTACTCGATCGACCACCGTGGAGGTGCATAATAGCTACAGAAGAAGACCCCGTTAATTTGGCGACCACGAAGCACTCTTAGGTAGTAAGATACCAACTAATGGATGAGGTATTTACCCGTCGTTCATATCGCCGTCATTTTTCTGGACCCATCCTTAACCCAATTGCCGCTACTGGTGGGTACTCGGTATAAGTCCGCTATAATGGCGATATTCATCCTCCATTCAGAAAATGTCTGACAACGCATTTGCTGGGTTGCGTCACAGTAGTTAAGGTTCAGCTGCGTTACCTACAACTTGATTTGTCAGCTGCGGCTTTTCTGAATGTCGGGTACCTTAGTCCTCCCGGCGTTGAGTGCTTGCTGTTCACAGATCCTCACCACCACATCGCCTACACAAACCCAGCTTGCTCCTGTCAGGGTCTTTGCAGGCCTATGACTTGTGTCCTGGTTCCAGGCATCTGAAGCAAGTCTCCGGTGGCTCGTGCAAGGTTAGTTGGCGTAATGACGACCAGTCCACCTTGAGCTTCCCTAATATAACGAACTTGTTAGCGTCCAGCTCAGGTGGCCACCTGCACCGCGCATCATTGCCGCAGTGCCGTGACAAGCTTTTCCGCATCAACGATCTCGTTCAGGGCTTTCATCTTCAGAGTCTCCTCTGCTGTAAGAGTCCTTACCTAAACACCCTCGCCAAGAACCTATTCTGCCAGACTTTTGTATGCGACGCCCTTACGTTCCTTGTTAAGGATTATTTCACCTGTACGAGTACAGTGATATTGCGGACTTTGGCTGCCAGATCCACGAGCTTGGCGTCGATCGTAATCGCCTTCAAGACATTCGAGTACTTAGACCCTTTAGTCTTGATGACGAACTGTAGGATCTATCTCTATTCTAGACCTCATCTAGACCTCAATAGAGCATTGCAAGTTTTCCAAATCTTAAAAAGCACTTTTCCCTAAAATGATCAACAAATCGAAGGAAATAAGAATGTCCGATTGCGAATTTCCTGAGTTATAAGACTAGGACATGTTTATATACAACGAATCAGACCCTTCTAATATATTAATGTAGAAACTGTCAATTCCTTAGTGCTACTCTTCCAGCAATTGGGTATGGTGTTGTTCCGACAAACAACTATGTTTCATTACTTATTTTTCTTTGAATTTTGTGTGAATAAATATGAACATTAGGGTGTGGAGTCATAATACTTCATGTTTTTGAAATTTTAAATAACATTGAGCTTAAAAGATTTAATAAAAAAGTTTGCACATGTATTTGGTTCGATAATACAATATTTTCCGTAAGCTCGCCACGAACATGACCCATTTTGGTGATTTTACGCCGGTTCTGCTTCGAAGTGTCACATTAGAAACCTTCGCCGTTTTTTTTTTCGAGCAGCTCAGCATCAGGACACGATTGCAGCCGGGTGGCAACTTAGCTTCCATCATAACCATCCCGGTCGACGCTCGCTCGCCCTGCTGGGAAAGCACACTTCGCGACATCATTTAATCTCATTTCCTGGCAACATTAAGCATAAATTATTCAGCATTTCTAAGTATGCAGATTGCTGCGGATGTGTCTGTGGATGTGGATTGCATATGTATGTGCAGCTTAAGATGGCTTGCGAGCGCACACGCTCGTTCATTGTTTATGTTGCAATTACTGTGCAATACGTTGTTGCGAGAAATGTGGTTCATTATGATCCGGCAGCGCTCGTCTATGCGTGGGTGTACCACTGTAGCAGCGAAAGAGTGCTATGGGTGTAGGTAGAAGCTTCGTCGCGGTTTGTTTGCTCACTTGATGCGGTAAGTCGATTAATTTTAACCTCAATCAGCACCGGAATCTATCAAAACAATTGATCAATAAGTCAAACAATTTAATGGTGAATAATGTGAGCATTGGACCTGAGCATAGCACCATATTGACCTCGTACAGAATGATATTTAAAGCTCTAAACCGGAACTTGTTTAGATGTTCATTTTCACAGAATCAAAAACTGTGACTAAAGCACTTAATAGATGGACTCGCTACTAGTCCTGGTACAATATATGTTATGATAAATATATTTATCGATATCTTATTTTGTTATTATCTTATTATTATGGATTTCAAATTAAGTTAACAAAATTACAAGTTGATTACAACGATAACACATTTTATTATCAAAGTGATATTTTTTGATCTCTTCCTTTGCTTGGGTATAAGATAAATTTCACATACAGCAATTCCACACAAAATCATTGTATTATTTCGAGATCCTAGGTTGATTCCTAGAATGAGGAGGAATTGAGGAAAACTCTTTCTGAGGTTTCTCACTTATTTCTTCTGATCTCTTTAGTGGATTTGTACCATGATTTCCAGTATTGAATTTTACAACCCTCCTCTAACAGAAAATTTGCTTCCACAAAGGTTGCATGCACCCTATGAAAATCTGAAGGGCAAACATGTTTTTACTGGATCCAGCCAAAAGCGATTTTCTCAATCTTTTTCCACGAAAAAATATCGTCTCAGCTGCAATCTGTGCGGTTGGGAAAGAAAAAAGAACAGCTGAAGAGTTGAAAACGAGGAGCTTTATTAAATTCCACGAAACAAACTTGAAACGAACGTACCGAGCAGGCAGGCCCTTCAGCCAGTATCACGTTGAGCAAAAGCGCAGGCACGAGTGCATGGTAAACGAAACTTTAATATTAAATTTTACGATACATTAGACCTGTAGAGCATCGGCCGCCGAAAGGCAGTCAGCATTCCTGCAAACACCGGCACAACTCCGCACCGTTCCGAATCGTGCAACATACATATGGGGGTATCATCTCCAAACCATAGCCCTATCCACCTACGGAGATGAGAAGCATTTCCGCTGAGCCGAATGCCGGGAGAAAGTAAATACCGATCGTTTCGCTTTGGGAACTAGCGTAATAAATACGCTGAGGAGTACACAGAAACATTTCGCAATATTCAGCCCTGCTGCATCCGCACCGTAGCGTGCGAAAAATACGACAAGCACCTTTCCCTCGAGTCTGCCAACTTTTAACCGATACATTTCGAGAGAACCTCACATCGGGCAAGCTGGTAACAGATATTACCCGGGGAGGAAGGTGTCTGCAACTAGCTACAGCTCTATAGTTCAAATGTTTCTCGTGATTACGTGTATAGGTTTGCAACCGTGCCACGAAGTTTTCAGACGGCAGGCACAACATCGACCGCTGGGACAGGGTCGGTTTGAACCTCAGTAATAATATGGCTTCAGCAAAAGCAATTAAATTGGGTTGTTTAGTGAATAAAATATTGCTATTTTATATATCCTAATCGAAAGAGCTCATTTTTCTGAGTATAACGTGATTTTATTGCGATCCAATTCCTTTGTTTTGCTGGTTAAATTAACAAAACAAATTTGATTTCTGTGGATACAATGACAGTTCATTCGATATAATGACAGTTCGTCCCGAACAAAAAATTTTCCCCATACAACCTTTAAATGCATTTTAAAAATAGTTCCCGGCCACCAAAAAATTTGAAATTTTGGATATCGACTAATTTTTAGACGGAGAATCCAATTATGGAATAATCTGAATACCCCTAAAGAACCCAATTGGGAAATTTGTTGATGGACTAGATTTTTGCCTTTCTCGTACACTAAGTGTACTGGAAAGGCTATATGTTCACTCCAAAAATGACTTTTTTAAAGAAGGCCCGGAGGGTCGAATCACATATACCAATCAACTCAGCTCGACGAATTGAGGTGATGTCTGTGTGTGTGTATGTATGTGTGTGTGTGTGTATGTGTGTGTGTGAGTATGTGTGTGTACATATAAACTCACATCACTTTTTGGCAGTAAACCTTAACCGATTTTAATGACCAACGGTTCATTCGACGCGGAATCTGGTCCCATTGTTTCCTATTGAAAATGGTTCGGATCGGTCCAGCCGTTCCGGAGTAATGGCCATTTAGGTGTTCCGGATCGGTACCCCAGGAAGGGGCCAGATATGAAAACGCTACAAACCCATTCATGCGACACATCAAACCATGGCACTTTCGAAAACATGATGAACGGTAAACAAGAAAATAGTCTCGGACCATATCTGAACCGGTAGTGTTCCGGAACCGGTTCCGGGTGACCCGCCGGAAGTGGCCAAATATGAAAGTGAACCAAACCCATACATGCGACACATCAAACAGCGGCTTTTTCGATAACCTGATAAACAGTAGGCAGGAAAACATTCCCAGACCATATCTGAACCGGTAGTATTCCGGAACCGGTTCTGGGTGTTCCGCCGGAAGTGGCTATATATGAAAGTGAGCCGAACCCATGCATGCGATACATCAAACAGCGGCTTTTTCGATAGCCTGATGAACAGTTGGCGGAAAAAAAAATCTCGGACCATATCTGAACCGGTAGTGTCCCGGAACCGGTTCCGGGTGACCCGCCGGAAGTGGCTAAATATGAAAGTGAACCAAACCCATGCATGTGATAACAGCGGTTTTTTCGATAGCCCGATGAACAGTAGGCAGGAAAACATTATCAGACCATATCGGAACCGGTAGTGTTATTGAACCGGTTCCAGATGTCACGCCGGAAGTAGCCAAGTAGAAAAGTTAACCAAACCCTTACATGCGACGCATCAAATCGCAAGCTCTTCAGGCAACCTGATAAACGGTTAATAAAAGAAAATAGTTTCAGATCATATTTGGAACAACCGATAGAGTTCCGGAACCGGTTCCGGGTGTCCCGCTGGAAGTGGTCAAATGTAGTAGAGATCAAAACCCATGCCTGCGGCACAATAAATTGCGGCTTTTTAAATAACGTGATGAACGATTAATCAGAAAATAGGCTCAGACCACAACGAAGATCTTTATAAAGGCTACCGATAGTGTTCCGGGACCGATCTAGGGTGTCCAGCCGGAAGTGGCCAAATGCCAAAAAGAACCAAACCGCGGTCTTTTTTTAAACCATGAGGAACGATTAGCAAGAAAATAGGCTAAGACAACATTAGAGGCTACCGATAGTGATGCAAAACCAGCATTGGGTGCTTCCTAGGCTGCTTCGCAGGAACTTCGAAAATGAACAAAGTCAATGCAAGCGATAAATATGTGTAAGAAAACAAAATCTTGACTGAACTAAGGCCACATATTTACATACAGACGTCTTACTCTACTCACTCTCCATCGTCCTTGTTTTCAACTGTTGAATCAAATATTAATCGTTGTTGCTCGTTTAACGTCTACTCACTACCAACATCAAGCCGCAGTGAAACGCAACCTGATTAGCATTTGCCGATTATTTTTTCGTAACAATGAATATAATAGCAATATGTTACAAATGATATGTCTGTTTGTCTGCACTAAAGCAATCTCATCAAATCACTGAGGTGTAAAAATATACAGTAGGATAGGTCAACGTTATATGGGAAAATTATCGCATCAACCCCGGAGAAAGTTTTTTCAATCCTCTTTTGCGTCTAAAACTACTGGGAATTTTTTTATGGGATTTAGTATGGGCAATTTCACTTGCTTGCATTTTTTGTCAAATTTTACATGAATTTTGTAACCTATGATAATAAAATATAGCCTAAAGTGTGAAGAAAAAACTATGTCGAAGACCGTACTTGTAATTTTCGCTTTGATGTTGATCGGTCTTCTGTGATAGTGAAGGTGCTCAAGCAGTCAACTGAAAATTCTGATATTATTCAGCTCTGCCTATACGTTTAACGTAACGTCGGAATATGTTCAATTATTAAGTTTCCCAATTTTATTAAAATAATTGCTTTTCTAAATAAGGTATTCTCAGGATTCAGGAACAGTTCGCATTACGTCGACGGAAAGATCATGCTTCGGAATGATGGCCCTTGCACAGAAACTAGCTAAACAAAGCAATAGTAGAAGATTCCACAAACAGGGGCCGAATTCTAGACCGCCCGATCGGACTCAATAAATACCAAAATCTCCATATGACATTTTCAAGTTAGGCAAGGCCATCTTGACTAGGAAACCTTGACCGATTGAACCCTTGAAAAGGCCCCATACGGACCGAAACGTCGGAAAAAATCATAAACTAGTGTTTTCGATTCACCCGAATAGCTGAAGCCAACATTCTGAAGCAAAATCATCCCAGTCGTATCCCAACCAAGGAAAAATCATGAGTACATGTTCGACGAGAAAGGCACTATCACCACTAGGTGGATTAATCTGGGTTTTTTGGTTTTGCACTGGGTGACGTTCTTGAATATGTGAACATTACGAAAATTACACTTCATTCCTTGGGCCATCAACAATAGTACGCCACAATACTCGGTTCGAGGGTGCCGTTCTCCATCTTCGGTCACTCCCAATGCACAGTGGTCCACGAACCAGATGTACGAGGAAAGATGCATGCAGCGCCTTCAAATGATCTTTTAGACAAATATGGTCTTCTACAAAGTTGTTTCTAATAATAAGGCCCTCTTTCCAATGTACATGAAATTTAGGGTGGTCCATATTTTCCAATTTCTGGAAACCAAACTTTGTTATTTGCAAGAATAACTATATACATTCTTCGGATAAGTTTGAGTCCTATAAATTTTGAGCAAGTTTTCTGAAGACAGTTTTTTTGTAGCTTTAAAATTGACCGATCTAGAGATATTTTTATGAATTAGCTTAGGGTGATTCAATAAAAACCGGTTTTTTGACTTTAACTTTTCAGTTCCAATTTCTCATCAAAGTCGCCCAAGAAACACCTGTAGAGCATTCAAAAACGCGTCGTTTCGTGCGCTGAAACGATCGTTATCTCTTTTGGTTCAAAAGTTATGAGCGTTTTTCTTCAAAAATCATAGTTTATTCAAAAGGCGATATTACGGGTTGGGACAAAGATAAAAAATATCTTTTCCCAGCATTCAAAAGAAGAAAGTTGTAAAAAACCCAAATTAATCCACCTAGTGGTGATAGTGCCTTTCTCGTCGTATATGTTCTCACGATCTTTCCGTCGGCGTAAGTCAAAGTTCCTGAATCCTGATATTTTTTTAGGAAAGGCAAGCATTTGATGACACTAGTCCCACGTTATGTTCAACGTATAAGCAGAGCTGAATAATATCAGATCTCTCAGTTGACTGCTTGAGCACCTTCACTAACACTGGAGGCTGATCAATATCAAGACGATACTAACAAGCTAAGATATAACTTTTTACACAATCACAGATCACTTTGTGGTCTTCGACAGAGTTTCTTTTTCTGCACATTTTAGGTTATATTTTATTGACCGTTGAAAACAAGAACGTAGTAAAGAAGAAGTTATCTTAAAAGCTGCTATTTGATGTACTGTCAAACCCCGCGTAATCATGATTCTTTAATACGACACTTTTTAATTCGTACCCCACTCACTCGACATTTGTCGAATTAAAAAAATGATCAAATGTCACAGTGTAATACACTGTAAATACGAATGATCCGATACTGTGATGTTTCTCACTCCCGCAGCGGCTCCTCGTGCAGCTGCTACTTCCGGAAGTTCAAATTTTGTGCTATCCGACACCTGATCCATTTGGTGATCAACCACCACTTCGGAAGCCAACAATCATAAAATAAACAAGCTTTCAATTCATACTACCACAATATCTGTAGGATTTGTGTTCAAAAACAAATCCGAAAATCTAAACAGAAACTAAAATAGAGATAGTTTGTCGAATTAAAAGTTTACCCCGGTAATTTGATAGCAATCATTGTCGAATTAGCGTAGTTTTATGGTACCACACGCATGGGTTTGGTTCAATTTCTCATTATACCACTTCGAGTTCCGGGATTGTACCGATTGTCCCTGATGTAGTCTCAGACTAGTCCCATGCCAATTGTGAATCTTTTTCTTCTTCTTTATGGCTCGACGACCCCACGCCCATTTGGACTTGGCCTGCCTCTTTAGTTATTAATTGAAGGGTTTTCTTTGCTTGCCATTGCATGAATTTGTATATTATGAGGCAAGTACAATGACTCACTATGCCCAGGGAGTCAAGAAAATTTTCCCGACCGAAACAGGAATCGAACCCGATTTCTCCGGATTAGCGATCCGTAACCTTAACCACTAAGCAAACAGGAGACCCCAATTGTGAATCAGTTTTTCTAAAAAGTCGCGAATTGTTGTACCGTATGCATGAGTGTGGTTCATTTTTGCATTTCGTCAGTTCCGGCGAGACACTCAAAACACATTCCGGAACACTACTGGTAGTCTTAAATGTGACCTATTTTCTTGCTGACCGTTCGTCGCGTTATCGAATAAGCTGTTATTCAATGTGATGCGTGCATGCGTTTGGTTTCGTTTTACATTTGACCACTTCCGGCGGGCTACCTGAAACCAGTTTCCGCACACTAATGGTATTAAAAGTAATTTTATGTGTCGCATTTATGAGTTTGGTTCTCCTTTACATTTCACCACTTCCGGCGGAACACCCGTAGTCGGTTGCGAAACAGCATCGGTTGTTCCACATATTGTCGGAAACATTTTTTTGCTAAATCAAGACACCTAAAATGCCAGGATTTGATGTGTCGCATGCATGGGTTTGGTTCACTGTAATATTTGATTACTTTCGGCGGGGCACCCGGAGTCGATTCCGGAACAGTACCAGTAATTTCTGATGTTGCCTGAGCCAATTTTCTTGCTAACCGTTCATCAGGTTATCCAAAAAGCCACGATTTGATGTGTTGCATGCACGGGTTTGGTTCAGTTTCTTATTTGGTCATTTCCGGCGTGACACCCGGAACTGGTTCTGGATTACTACTGGTTCAGATGTGTTCTGAGATTATTTCCCTGCTTACTGTTCACAAGGATATCGAAAAAGACGCGGTTTGATATGTCGCATGCAAGGATTTAGTTCATTTTTATATTTGACCACTTCCGGCAGGACACCCGGAACCGGTTCCGGAAAACAACCACTTCAGATATGGTCTGAAACTATTTTTCTGCTTACCGTTCATCTGGTTATCAAAAAAGCCGCTCGTTGGTGTGTCGCATGCATGGGTTTGGTTCACTTTTTTAATTGGCCACTTCCAGCGGGACGCCTGGAACCTGTTCCGGAACATAAACGGTTCAGATACGGTCTGATACTATTTTCCTGCTTACCGTTCATCTGGTTATCTTAAAAGCCGCTCTATGATTAGTCACATGCCTGGGTTTGGTTCATTTTTTTAATAGGCCACTTCCGGTGGGACACCCGGAACCGGTTCCGGAACACTACTGGTTCAGATATATTCTGAGACTATTTTCCTACTTCCCGTTCATTAGATAATCGAAAATGCCGTGGTTTGATGGGTCACATGCATGGGTTTGTTACATTTTCATATCTGGTCCCTTCCTGGAGTACCGGTCCGGAACACCTAAATGGCCATAACTCCGGAACGGCTGGACCGATCTGAACCATTTTCAATAGGAAACAATGGGACAATGTACTCCGTCGAATGAGCCATCGATCGTTGAAATCGGTTCATATTTACTATCTAAAAATTAGGTGACCTTTTTGTACACATACACACAAACATACACACATACATACACACATACACACACATGCAGGAGTTCAGGGCAGCAGGGACGGATGTCCTGGGGCCTGACGCACCCCCCCGCTTGCGAGTCAGCCGCGTAGTTGCCGGCTAAGAATAGGACTACTAACCCCAATTCAAGGTGTCAAGCGACCCGTGCCGAGGAATGAGTGATCGAGGGGGTGAAAAAGATGCTCGATCTTTAACGGAGCCTGTGGGGCACCTGGGCACCCCCCACAGTAAGCTGTCCCTTACCGCGTTAATGCAGAGCTCTGGCGTGGTGGACATTCTTTCTCGTGCGACTCGTGGGAATCAAATATGAGTAAACAAATTTCGAAATCAAGTGCAACAGGTAGTAGTGGTGTGATCAACCCCTTCGCAAGAAGCGGGTTGATGCGGTCTCCAACAAGGAGAAGCGAGGAGTCAGGTGCTGGAAGCTGCTTACGCAGCTCAAGCGTGGGAGCTCCTGTCCACTCCACGGCAAGCCAGCCGGCGGAGGTTATGGACGGAGCATGGTTGCTGAGGGCCATCAGCCAAGTAGCAGGAAAAGGACGGCCCGCATTGGAGGTAGCTGAGCGGCAGCTTGGCAAAATTATTGACTTCGCGACAACTAAGTCGAATATAAGTAAGGACCTGAAAACGGCCTTGCTTCGGCTTAGAGCGTCAGTTGATGAGGCCAAGCAGGAGCACGCGGTCGCGTTGCTGGCTGCGGCAGCGGCGGAACCCGCAAAGGAGAAAGCGTCTAAGCTTACGCAAACGGAGGCCTTCTCCTTCGCGGGTAGTCCAAAGAGTGTGGAAGCGAATGCTCGTGACAAACGTGACAAGCATTCGCAGAAGCGGGCGAGGCAGCCGTCAGGTGAGGAGCTGTCTGGCGGTGCCCGCAAGGCCAGGCGTATAATAACCCCGAAAGCCGGTGGTTATGCCGGAAAGTCGGACCCCAGCCAGGGTTCCCGGAAAGCTGGGAAGGGTGGGCCTGAAAAGGCCGGCCCGTCCCGGAATGATGGGAACAAGGGGTTGCGACCAATGGTGGGCCCTCAGCAGCCACAGAGCAGGGCGATCCAAGGAGAGGACCCTCCTTGGACAAAGGTAGAGCGGAAGAGGAAGAAGAAGGGGAATCCGCAGGCAGAAGTGCAGGTCGCCAAACCAAGGCGTAGGAAGGCAGGTGCCAGGCGCGAAAAAGGTGACGCTATCGTCATCAAGACCGAACAGTCGAAATACTCGGACGTCTTGAAGGCGATGAGGTGCGACGCCAAGCTTGAGGGTCTTGGAGCCGACGTACGCAGTATCAGACGTACTCGTACGGGCGAAATGATCCTGGAGCTTAAGCGCGAGAAGGATCACAAGGGCGCCGCCTACAAGAGGCTGGCAGAAGAGGTCCTTGGTGATGGAGTGGAGGTGAGGGCTCTTACGCATGAGGCGACTCTGAAGGTCAAAGACCTAGACGAGATCACCGAAGCGGAAGAGCTCGTCACGGCACTGCGGCAACAGTGCGATGTTCAGGTGGCCGCCACAGCCGTCAGGCTGCGGAAAGGGCCAGCAGGGACACAGATAGCTCTGGTTCAGCTACCTGTGGCGGACGTTAAAAAGTCCGTTAAAGTAGGGCGGATAAAGGTGGGCTGGTGTGTATGTCACCTGACATTCCACGAGCCACCAGAGGTTTGCTTCAGGTGTCTGGAACCAGGACACAAGTCGTGGGACTGCAAAGGCCCCGACAGGCGCAAACTGTGTAGGCGATGCGGCGCTGAAGGTCATAAGGCCCAAAGCTGCACGAGTCCGCCCATCTGCATGATCTGTACCGGGAAAACCTCGAAAAACAGACATGCGATGGGTGGTCCAGGGTGCCCGGCCTTTAAGAAAGCCGCAGTGAACAACAAATCACAGTGCAGGTAACGCAGCTGAACCTGAACCACTGTGATGCGGCTCAGCAACTGCTTTGTCAGGCAGTTTCTGAGTGGGAGACGGATATCGCCATCATATCGGACCCATACCGAGTACCCGCCGGCAACGGCAACTGGGTCGCGGATGGGACCAGAAAAATGGCGGCGATATGGACGACGGGTAAATACCCCGTTCAGGAGTTGGTGTCTACTACCTATGAGGGCTTCGTGGTCGCCAAAGTAAACGGGGTCTTCTTCTGTAGCTGTTATGCGCCTCCGCGGTGGCCGATCGAGCAGTTCACGCAAATGCTGGACCGCTTAACGACCGTGCTAACAGGGCGAAGGCCGGTGGTAATAGCGGGCGACTTTAATGCCTGGGCCGTGGAATGGGGAAGCCGTTTCACGAACCAGCGGGGTCAGATCCTGCTAGAAACACTGGCCATCTTAGATGTCGACTTGGCTAATGTCGGTACCAAGAGTACCTTTAGTCGAAACGGAGCGGAGTCAATTATTGACGTGACCTTTTGTAGTCCTGGCCTAACAAGTAGTTCGAACTGGAGAGTAGATGATGGCTACACTCACAGCGACCACCTGGCGGTTCGTTACAGTATCGACTACAATAACAGCAGACAGCGGATAGAAGAAGAGGCGGCTAGGCCAAGGCCAAGCCCTCGCAGGTGGAAGACATCATACTTCGACGAAGGGGTATTTAGGGAGGCGCTCCGCCGTGAGCGAAACTTAATCGGTTTAGACGGCGACGAGCTGGTAGCGGTGCTCTCACGTGCGTGTGATGCGACCATGCCTAGGCGAGTCCACCCTAGAAATGGGAGGCCACCGGCTTACTGGTGGACCGACGCGATTGCGGACCTGCGCCGCGCCTGCCTACGGGCTAGGCGGCGGATGCAGCGAGCACGATCAGAGGAAGAGCGAAACGAACGGCGGGTGGTGTTCGCCGCTGCAAAAGCCGCGCTTAAGACCGAGATAAGAGCAAGCAAAAAGGCCTGCTTTGAGGGTCTCTGTCAAAGTGCCAATACGAACCCGTGGGGTGACGCCTACAGGATCGTTATGGCCAAGACGAGAGGTGTGATGGCTCCTACAGAGCAATCTCCAGAGATGTTGGAGGGGATCATTGGAGGACTTTTTCCGCGTCATGATCCTAGTCCTTGGCCTCCTTTCGTAGGACAGCCGGGGACTGGGGCTGGCGATGAGGAGAGGGTCACCGATGTGGAACTTGCGGGGATAGCTAAGTCCCTTAGCGTAGGTAAGGCCCCAGGTCCGGACGGAGTTCCGAACCTGGCCTTAAAAGTAGCTATTGCAGAGGCTCCCGAGATGTTCAGGTCTGCTATGCAGAAATGCCTGGACGAGGGAGTTTTCCCAGAAGCTTGGAAGAGGCAGAGCCTGGTACTATTGCCAAAGGCGGGGAAACCACCCGGAGACCCGTCGGCATATAGACCAATATGCTTGATTGACACGGCGGGGAAGGTGCTCGAAAAGATCATCCTCAATAGAATGTTGCGGTTCACCGAGGGCGAAAATGGTCTTTCGAGTAACCAGTACGGCTTCCGGAAGGGGAGGTCCACCGTAGACGCTATCTTGTCGGTTACAAAAACCGCCGAGAAAGCACTTGAGCCTAAGAGGAGGGGAATTCGCTTTTGCGCGGTAGTGACTCTGGATGTAAGGAATGCGTTTAATAGCGCTAGCTGGTCTGCTATTGCCGATGCGCTCTTGCGTCTGGGGATACCGGAGTACCTGTACAAGATTCTCGGAAGTTACTTTCAGAATCGTGTACTAGTCTACGACACGGAGGTGGGTCGGAAGTGCTTTCACATAACCTCAGGAGTCCCGCAAGGTTCCATCCTGGGTCCGGTGTTATGGAATGTCATGTACGACGAGGTGTTGAGGTTAGAGTATCCAGTGGGAGTGGTGATTGTCGGATTTGCCGACGACATTACGCTCGAAGTCTACGGTGAAACGATCGAGGAGGTAAAGTTGACTACCAACCACTCGATCAAGGTTGTGGAGGCGTGGATGCGGTCCAGGAAACTGGAGCTGGCTCACCACAAGACAGAGGTGACGGTTGTTAACAACCTGAAGTCGGAGCAGCAGACGGAGATCAGTGTAGGAGACTGTACTATCCTGTCAAAGCGCTCCGTCAAACACTTGGGCGTGATGATCGACGATAAGCTTACCTTCGGTAGCCACGTCGATTATGCCTGTAAAAGAGCCTCCACAGCTATTGCGGCACTGTCCCGGATGATGTCCAATAGCTCTGCGGTGTACGCCAGTAAGCGCAAGCTTCTGGCTAGTGTTGCTACATCCATACTTAGGTATGGCGGCCCGGCGTGGGGCACCGCGCTAAGTACTAAATGCTACCGACGGAAGCTGGAAAGTACTTACAGGCTTATGTGCCTGAGGGTTGCGAGCGCGTACCGTACCGTGTCACACGACGCTCTCTGCGTCATTACTGGTATGGTGCCTATCAGCATTCTTATCAGTGAGGACATGGAGTGCTTCGAAATGCGCGGCACAAGAGGCATACGCAGGACTGTCAGGATGGCCTCTATGGTCAAATGGCAGCGCGCGTGGGACAGTTCCACCAAAGGAAGGTGGACCTATAGGTTGATACCGAGGGTAGATAGTTGGATTAATAGGCGCCATGGGGAAGTTTCATTCCACCTGACACAGGTCCTTACAGGTCATGGTTGCTTCCGACAGTATCTACACCGTTTCGGGCATGCGGATTCTCCCGAATGCCCAGTGTGCAATGGTTTAGAGGAAACGGCGGAACACGTTTTGTTCGTGTGCCCGCGTTTTCGCACAATGCGTGACCGCATGCTTGCCACATGCGGGGAGGACACAACTCCGGACAACTTGGTCCAGAGGATGTGTAGGGATGAGTTTGGCTGGAACGCCGTTTCAACGGCTATTACCCACATCGTCTGGGAGCTACAGAGGAGGTGGCGCGTGGACTCGGAGAATGGCTAGTCCAGATGCAGTACAAGAGGTGGTCCAGGGGTTCGGAGTCGGCTTCGTAGGTCATACCGGTGCCCTGCGGTCGAGATCGACCCTTACAACGATTAAGTGGCCGCGGAGAGGAAGTCCCGGTAGCGGTGCTGTCGTGGCGTCGGTCTACTGGGTTGGATCCAAGCCCGCGGTTGGAAAGGGGTCCCCGGCAAGGGTCGGGGCAGGTGGAGACCCTGCCGTCAGCAACCTACGGATGCATCTGATAGGGCCTGAAGGGTAGTGATACCCTTCCTTTGCGGGCAGGTCAGATCGGGTTGCATGTGGGCATCAGTTCTTGATGTCCGCTCAGCAGTAGGGCGCGGGCGGGGTTGACTCTGCCCGCCTTCCGAGGACAAAGGGAGTGGCGAGGACCACTCGGGAAACTGGCTAAGCGCCAGCATGCTACCGTGATGGACTCTCCAAAGCGAGTCATCGATGTTCGTTGCTGCAGGCTACGCAGCTAACCTTGTGGGTGCGATGTGCACTAGCCCCTCTCTGAAGCAATACCTTCTTGGTGGTTCCGGAGAGACGTAGGGTTTGGCGACCATAGGAATGGTTTAGTGGGTACGAGGAGAGAGTAGTCCTGGATTTTACTTTTGTTGTAGAAGACGGCCTGTCAGACCTACACTACCCTAACCTTCTGTTAGGGTGTCTGTTGAGCAGATTATCCCCCTATGGTTTAGAAGGAAAAAAAAAAAAAAAAAAAAACACATGCAGGAGTTGGTGTCTACTACCTATGAGGGCTTCGTGGTCGCCAAAGTAAACGGGGTCTTCTTCTGTAGCTGTTATGCGCCTCCGCGGTGGCCGATCGAGCGGTTCACGCAAATGCTGGACCGCTTAACGACCGTGCTAACAGGGCGAAGGCCGGTGGTAATAGCGGGTGACTTTAATGCCTGGGCCGTGGAATGGGGAAGCCGTTTCACGAACCAGCGGGTCAGATCCTGCTAGAAACACTGGCCATCTTAGATGTCGACTTGGCTAACGTCGGTACCAAGAGTACCTATAGTCGAAATGGAGCGGAGTCAATTATTGACGTGACCTTTTGTAGTCCTGGCCTAACAAGTAGTCCGAACTGGAGAGCAGATGATGGCTACACTCACAGCGACCACCTGGCGGTTCGCTACAGTATCGACTACAACAACAGCAGACAGCGGATAGAAGAAGAGGCGGCTAGGCCAAGGCCAAGCCCTCGCAGGTGGAAGACATCATACTTCGACGAAGGGGTATTTAGGGAGGCGCTCCGCCGTGAGCGAAACTTAATCGGTTTAGACGGCGACGAGCTGGTAGCGGTGCTCTCACGTGCATGTGATGCGACCATGCCTAGGCGAGTCCACCCTAGAAATGGGAGGCCACCGGCTTACTGGTGGACCGACGCGATTGCGGACCTGCGCCGCGCCTGCCTACGGGCTAGGCGGCGGATGCAGCGAGCACGATCAGAGGAAGAGCGAAACGAACGGCGGGTGGTGTTCGCCGCTGCAAAAGCCGCGCTCAAGACCGAGATAAGAGCAAGCAAAAAGGCCTGCTTTGAGGGTCTCTGTCAGAGTGCCAATACGAACCCGTGGGGTGATGCCTACAGGATCGTTATGGCCAAGACGAGAGGTGTGATGGCTCCTACAGAGCAATCTCCAGAGATGTTGGAGGGGATCATTGGAGGACTTTTTCCGCGTCATGATCCTAGTCCTTGGCCTCCTTTCGTAGGACAGCCGGGGACTGGGGCTGGCGATGAGGAAAGGGTCACCGATGTGGAACTTGCGGGGATAGCTAAGTCCCTTAGCGTAGGTAAGGCCCCAGGTCCGGACGGAGTTCCGAACCTGGCCTTAAAAGTAGCTATTGTAGAAGCTCCCGAGATGTTCAGGTCTGCTATGCAGAAATGCCTGGACGAAGGAGTTTTCCCAGAAGCTTGGAAGAGGCAGAGCCTGGTACTATTGCCAAAGGCGGGGAAACCACCCGGAGACCCGTCAGCATATAGACCAATATGCTTGATTGACACGGCGGGGAAGGTGCTCGAAAAGATCATCCTCAATAGAATGTTGAAGTTCACTGAGGGCGTAAATGGTCTCTCGAGCAACCAGTATGGCTTCCGGAAGGAGAGGTCCACCGTAGACGCTATCTTGTCGGTTACAAAAACCGCCGAGAAAGCACTCGAGCCTAAGAGGAGGGGAATTCGCTTCTGCGGGGTAGTGACTCTGGATGTAAGGAATGCATTTAATAGCGCCAGTTGGGCTGCTATTGCCGATGCGCTCCTGTGTCTGGAGATACCGGAGTACTTGTACAAGATTCTCGGAAGCTACTTCCAGAATCGCGTACTAGTTTACGACACGGAGGTGGGTCGGAAGTGCTTTCACATAACCTCCCGGAGTCCCTGGGTCCGGTGTTATGGAATGTCATGGACGAGGTGTTGAGGTTAGAGTACCCAGTGGGAGTGGTGATTGTTGGATTTGCCGACGATATTACGCTCGAAGTCTACGGTGAAACGATCGAGGAGGTGAAGTTAACTACCGACCACTCGATCAAGGTTGTGGAGGCGTGGATGCGGTCCAGAAAACTGGAGCTGGCTCACCACAAGACAGAGGTGACGGTTGTTAACAACATGCAGTCGGCGCAGCAGACGGAGATCAGTGTAGGAGAGTGCACTATCCTGTCGAAGCGCTCTGTCAAGCAGCACTTGGGCGTGATGATCGACGACAAGCTTACCTTCGGTAGCCACGTCGATTATGCCTGTAAAAGAGCCTCCACAACTATTGCGGCACTGTCCCGGATGATGTCCAATAGCTCAGCGGTGTACGCCAGTAAGCGCAAGCTTCTGGCTAGTGTTGCTACGTCCATACTTAGGTATGGCGGCCCGGCGTGGGGTACCGCGCTAAGTACTGAATGCTACCGACGGAAGCTGGAAAGTACTTACAGGCTTATGTCGTCGGTTTCCTGCAATAGGGGCACAACTCAAAATTTGTCATTTTTGAGATTTCGATGGCAAATGATGAAAATCTATGCAAACTTCCATCTGACAAAGACCCGTTCCGAAATTCGTTGAGAAACGCGAGATTTTTGCATTTTCACCAATTTTTCGCAATAAAGGCACAACTCAAAATCAGTCAACTTTTTCAATAGTCGTTGTTCGGATTGGTGAATATCTAAGTAGCAGCGGAGTTTCTCGACAGCAGCTCAAAGCTAAAATGTATTTAAAGTTTTAGTGTTAACCCAAAAAAAGCAATTTCAGTACGCTTACATGGTCTTCTACCGTTCCAATAAGAATTCTCTGCCTTCAATGGCGAGTCCTGATCGAGCCCTAATTCCTATAATTATAATGTTTGAATTCTATGCATCTTCATTGATAAATTCTTATCGCTTTACCTTGCCGTGATCTATACAGTCCAAGGTCAACGGTTAGCCGTTCGACCGGCATATATAGGGACAATATAACAGCGGTTAACCTAAGAAATTAAGACAGTCATGCAACTGCGATTATCGGTGTATCTAGCATCATACCCAAACTCCTTCAGCTATATAACGCACTTCACCCACTGAACTAGCAAATAATGCACAAAAATAACATAATAGTTCACTATTAATCCAATAATTCGATGATAATTAATATAATTCTTCATGCGACTCGAGCGCGTTGGTAGTCCATCAACATCGATCTGTCGCCGTCCTTTTGACAGTCCAGTGACAGGCTTCAAGTCACTCACGTCGAACCAGAGTATGAGCTCCAGGTACGGCAAACGGCTGGGGTGGTTCAGTGTTGCCATAACAGTCCCCTCCCCGTGAATCCGGTGCTGCTTCCGGTTGGTTAGCTCTGGATTCACCATTGCTCAAAATCTCCATCACTGCTAGTTTCACCACAGGTCGTTTAAGGGTTCCTGAAGCAGTCTTCACTATGACCTGACGCACCCTTCCGTCCTTATTGGTGATCAGTTCTTCGACCTTGCCACGAACCCATGTCCTCCTTTTACCTTCCGTCACGTAGACTAAGTCGCCGACTTTGACCGGCTTGGTATCGCAAAACCATTTGGACCTTTTGTTCACTGCAGGGAAATATTCCTTTAACCAGCGGTCCCATACAGCATCGGACAAATACTGGGATCGTTTGTAGCTGTTACGAAGAGCTTCGGCCAAGTCCACCGGTGTTCTTAAAGGATTGTGGACGCCTGATGAGTTCCCAAATATGAAATGGTTTGGGGTTAATGCTTCAGTACCCCCCGACTCCTGGGGCATATACGTAAGGGGTCGTGAATTGATAAAACTTTCGACTTCCGCTAAAACGGTCAATAGAATTTCATCGTCGAGTTTCCTTCCGTCGTCAAGGGCTCGCATGGCTTCTTTGACGCTTCTCACCATGCGTTCCCAGGCGCCACCCATGTGGGGTGCCCCAGGTGGGTTGAAAGTCCACTTGGTATTAGCGTCCGTAAAGGTATCTGCAAAGTCGACGTTAACGCTTCTTATCTGGTCAGCTAATATCCGACTAGCGCCAACAAAGTTGGTTCCGTTGTCGGAAAATATTTCCACCGGCGAACCTCTTCTGCGAACGAATCTCCGAATTGCCATTATGCAGGACGGTGTGGATAAGTCGTGGGCAACCTCGAGGTGCACTGCGCGGACAACGAGACAAGTGAATACTGCCACATATCTTTTCTCCCTACGCCTTCCTACTACAACTTCTAGCGGACCTAGGTAATCTAAACCCACATAACTGAAAGGTCGAATGTACGGTGTCAGACGCTGTTCCGGTAGGGGAGCCATTCTCGGCGGTTGCGGCTTGCATTTGTTGATTTTACACCACTGACAACCTTTAACCGCTTTGTCGATTGTAGTACGTAGATGTGAAATCTCGAACCGCTGGCGCACCTGGTTAACTACGGTTTCTCTATTTGCATGTCCGTAGCGACGATGGTAGTGGTTCAGAAGTAGTACAGTAAGCGGGTGTTTTTTCGGCATTATAACCGGGAAACGGGCGTCGAATGCGGCGTACATGGCATGAGCGGTACGCCCTTCTACTCTCAGAACCCCGAATTCATCCACGAACGGCGATAATTTGAAAAGTGCGCTTGACTTTTCCAAGTTTAGCCATTTGTCACTAGGTTTATCTCGGTTATTCAGCAGTATCTCCGTCTCATCCGGGTAGCTATCCGTTTGTGCGATCCGAAACAACAGATTTTCTGCATCCACATATTCCTTTTGCCGTAATGGTACTTTGAGCGCAGGTGTTGTCCGAATCACAGATTTCAGTACGTTTTCAGTGACGTTCACAGCTTCTAACGGAAGCCCCCGTAGGCGTCGTTGGCAGTTGGAGATGAACCGCTTGACGAGTGCTACGGTTCGAAGTATTGTCTCCCATCTGGAAAAGCGGCTCACATCGATTATACAGCTTGATGCGGTGGTGTGGTGCAGAACAAAACATGGTCTCAACTCTTCATCTGCTCTTGATGGACCGATGTCCTTGGTCAGCCAACTATCTTCCGGATCGTAGAGGAAGTTCGGTCCGTTGAACCACCTGCTATCCGAGGCAGGCTCCGAATCTTTGCACCACTTCGTTAAGCAGTCCGCGACGTTGTTTCGTGATGCGACCCAGTGCCATTGGTCGGGTTGAGTAAGGGAAAGAATCTCCCCCACACGATGTGCGACGTATGGCTTGAACTTCCGATGATCAGCACGAATCCAGCTGAGCACAGTGCTGGAATCCGTCCACATATAGCGGTCTGTAATCTTCAACGTGTGGTTGGAACAAATGCTGTCCAAAAGCCTCGATCCAAGAACCGCTGCTTGCAGTTCCATTCGAGGGATTGATAGGGCTTTGAGCGGGGCTACTTTGCTCTTGCCCATGACTAGAATGCACCGCACTTTTCCCTCTGAAACGGATCGCAAATATGCTGCACACCCGTATGCTTGCTCACTAGCGTCTGTGAACACGTGCAGCTGCAGCTGCGAAAGGTCCTCGGGTCGTACTTGCTCAAAATAGCATCGAGGCACTTTGATGCTGTTCAATTTCGGAAGAATTTTGGTCCATTCCGTCCATTTGGCGAACTCACTTTCTCCTACCTCCGTATCCCAATCAATACCAGCGCGCCATAGATCTTGCATTATAACCTTTCCATGGATAAGGTATGGTGACAAGAGACCGAGCGGATCAAAGAAGCTCATAATGCACCGTAACGCTGTTCTTTTAGTCGGACGTCGATTCCCTAAGACGTAATCCATCAAATGTTCGTGCAGATCAACTGAAAACAGGAAGACATCCTCGGTAGGCTCCCAGGTCATGCCTAGCACTCTCTCAGCTGTCTGCTTATCCGCCGTGATTGGGAGCGATTTCATCTCCACCGTTTCTCCGAGCATTTCGAGGACCTTGGGACTGTTGCTCACCCAATTCCTCATCTCAAAACCGGCTCGTGCATGAACTTCCCTCACTTGTAAGGCTCGCATCCCAGCCTCCTCCGGCGTATTGAGGCTGTCATAATAGTCATCCATGTATGTTTTCTCTTTTATGGCATCACATGCGGCCGGGAACTCTTCTTTGCAGCTATCGGCGTTCAATCTCATGACGTACAATGCAGAGCATGGGGAGCATGTTGCTCCGAAGGTCGCGACGTCCATCATATACACGTCAGGTGGTTTACTGGTGTCGAATCTGAAGAGGAACAGCTGGAAACGCTTGTCGGATTGCCTCATCTTCAGCTGATGAAACATTTCCCTCACGTCCCCTCCGAATCCAATGCTGCGTTCTCGAAACTTGCAGATAACGGAGGGTAATGTAACGAGTTGGTCCGGCCCTTTCAACAGTTGTGAATTGAGTGAAACGCCGTTCACGCGAGCCGCAGCATCCCAAACTAGACGTTTCTTGTCGGGCTTCCTCGGGTGGGTCACCACATTCAGCGGCAAAAACCATACCTGTTGTTCATTCATTGCAGCGAGCTCTTCTTCAGTGGCCTTATGTGCGTATCCCTTACGGAGGTACTCGTTGATTTGGTTGTGTACATTCGATCGCAATTCGGGGTCTTTCATTAACTTTGCCTCCAAACTTCGCAATCTGGAGAAGGCCATCGGACGGCTGTCCGGCAGTGTTATATCGTCCGTCTTCCATAGGAGCCCAGTTTCATATTGCCCGTTGACTTTAACCGTAGTGCGCTCCAAAATCTCTCGGGCGCGCTTCTCCTCTGTAGGTTCCGGCAACGGAAAAGGCGAAATTCCAGCATCTTCAAGCACGTATTGCTTACGAACCATTTCATTCAGATCTATATCCTCATTACAACCACATCTATGTACGCTGACGACGCCGGGTGTAACAGATCCGATCGCGACCGGTCCGTAGATTGTCCATCCAAGTAGGCACCTAACCGCTATCGGTCCATCAGATCCGCCTGTCCGAGATTCTAGAGGAGAAAACAGTTCGATGTTGTCCAGTCCAATGAGAACTCGAGGGACGGCCATCTCGTACGACGTCACGGGAACATCTCGTAGATACGGATAACGTTCGTGCAAATCCTCGATCGATAGACTCTGACGTGGTAGATTGAGGCAGTCCACAGTGTGGGCTGAGTTCAAACGGTAGCAATTTGTCGGCCCTTTGCCCGTGACGATAATATCAGCGCGTCGCGATGCATACTCGGTTCGCCCGATGTCCGAAGTCCATTTTAGTTCGAGCGGTTCCGGTACACCTTCGATACCTAGCTCTCGGATCAAGTCAGCCTCTACTAGTGTCATATTGGATCCTTCATCCAAAAATGCATACGTGTCGTAGCTCCGAGAACCGTGATGAAGTGTCAGCGGTATGATTCTGAAGAGAACAGATTTGTTCAACCGCTCATGAACCTGTGTGACTCCCTGTACCGGCGTGACCGATCTGTGCAGCAACGGATGGTGGCGTCCTTGGCAACCGGAGACGTCACAGCGGATCTTCGTACGGCATCTCCACTTTCCATGGTCATGGAGACACACTCCACATAGTTTCCATCGTTCTACAGCCTTTATCCTGCTTTCCACGTCCATTTGCTTGAACTTCTCACAGTTCCGAACTCGATGGTCTGTTCCGCCGCATATGGGACAGGGCTGCCTTTCGGTATTGCTCTCAACCGACGACGAAACATGGGTGAAGACTTGTCCTTTCTCCCGGCGCGGTAGTTTGTCCAATTTAGAAGCTCCTGGCTTCGGTTGAGCTAGAGTGGTAACTTCACTAGCATCGGCTACCAATGTCTCCATGAATTCGCCAAACTCCTTAAGCGATGGGTGCCTATACATCCTTTTGAACCGAACCCATTCCAGTTTCACGGTCGCCGGTAATTTCTCCACCAGTTCTTCGAGAAGCGTTGGGTTGAACAGATGCCCTTGTAGATTGGCCGCTTCTAGGTGGTCGCACAGTTGATTAACGGCCATCCCGAAGGCCATCAAAGTGTCAAGCCGTTCCGGTTTAGGTGTCTCCAAACGTCGCACTTTCTGTAGAAGGTTTTTCACGAGTAGCTCTGGCCTTCCATACAAACGGCGTAGTGTTTCAATAATCGAAGGGACACTGTGAGGAAACATCAGCTTTGTCAAAACCGCTTCTCGTGCCGGACCGCGAAGGCACTCTCGTAAACGAATCAGGTTTTCGATGTTTGAAAACCCACAAGCAGTGTTTCCCGTTTCATAACTGCTATAGAATAGTGGCCAATCTTCGGGGTCTCCTGAAAAACTCGGTAATTTCTTTGGCCAAATCTGTCGCGCCGATAGCTGCTCGGCTGTGGGCCCTACCTCCCTCGGTACACTTCTAGCAACTGAACCAGCGAAACTCGGGGTTGCTTGGCGAAAACACTGACCATCGTCTTCCAATTCTTCTCTATGTTCGGCTCTTCCTACGAGGCTCCGTTGTTCAGGAACGAAATCGTGGATCACTGACAGTTTCGGACTTGATTCAGAACGTAGATCATAGTCTTGCATTGGGACCTTCAGGCTTTCGACCGGCTTTGGTTCCTTTTCGTCCTCCGGGACCTTTAGACCTGCACCAAGCTGCATCTGATTCGCTTTTAGCCAATCGTGAACTTTTGCCGGGCCGGCTGCGACACTGAGACGGGCACTACCGTCTTCTTCGGCAAGGCGCGTTTCTAGTTCAAATTTCGCTTGAATGTATTTTTCTTGGGCCGCAATTTCTCTGCTGCGAATTGCTCGCTCCTTCTCCATCAAGGCTCTTTCCTCTTCCAACTGCCTTCGCTCTTCATCCATCTTACGTTTCTCCAGCAAGGCTTCTTCCTCCAAGCGCTGTAAGGTCAACTGCGCTTGTAATCTGGCGTTCGACGAAGTGGTTCTCACTGACTTCGCTATGCCGACATCCTTTGCTGGGTCCTTCGGGTTAAAATCGGCACCGTTTGGCGGAGGGGCGTTCCTAGCACCGTTCTTACCTGCTTTAGCACCTACATTGCTGCGAACACTTTTACCATCCTCGCCCCTTTTACCAGCAGAGGCGGTTTTAGGGTTCTTCTTGCTCGCTCCGGTGTTGAGTGGAGTCGTTCCGAGTGGGGCAAGGCAGGTTTTACACTTCCACGGTCGCTTGGCTACTTCGGGCGATACTCCTGCGCAAGAGTAATGGAACCAGACGCAGCAATCATCACATGCTACCATGCCCGCATCAGCAGAATCGGGGTTTCTACAGGCTCCGCAGTTATGGGTAGCGGCATCCTCGCTCATCTTTGAGAAATGTTCGGATTGGTGAATATCTAAGTAGCAGCGGAGTTTCTCGACAGCAGCTCAAAGCTAAAATGTATTTAAAGTTTTAGTGTTAACCCAAAAAAAGCAATTTCAGTACGCTTACATGGTCTTCTACCGTTCCAATAAGAATTCTCTGCCTTCAATGGCGAGTCCTGATCGAGCCCTAATTCCTATAATTATAATGTTTGAATTCTATGCATCTTCATTGATAAATTCTTATCGCTTTACCTTGCCGTGATCTATACAGTCCAAGGTCAACGGTTAGCCGTTCGACCGGCATATATAGGGACAATATAACAGCGGTTAACCTAAGAAATTAAGACAGTCATGCAACTGCGATTATCGGTGTATCTAGCATCATACCCAAACTCCTTCAGCTATATAACGCACTTCACCCACTGAACTAGCAAATAATGCACAAAAATAACATAATAGTTCACTATTAATCCAATAATTCGATGATAATTAATATAATTCTTCATGCGACTCGAGCACGTTGGTAGTCCATCAACATCGATCTGTCGCCGTCCTTTTGACAGTCCAGTGACAGGCTTCAAGTCACTCACGTCGAACCAGAGTATGAGCTCCAGGTACGGCAAACGGCTGGGGTGGTTCAGTGTTGCCATAACAGTCGTTGAAAAATAGTAATCCAAAATTCATGAAACAGATAGTCCTTCAGTCCCCTTCCATGATACAACAATCAAAATTCGTTTGCTTTTGACGAATAATGAGAGAAATAAGTGAACTCGTAGGAGGTGCTTCAAGATTACCAATTTTCAAACGCTTATTCTGAAAATTCACATTTTTTGAGTTGTGCCCCTATTGCAGGAAACCGACGATGTGTCTGAGGGTTGCAAGCGCGTACCGTACCGAGTCACACGACGCTCTCTGTGTCATTACTGGTATGGTGCCCATCAGCATTCTTATCAGTGAGGACATGGAGTGCTTCGAAATGCGCGGCACAAGAGGCATACGCAAGACTGTCAGGATGGCCTCTATGGTCAAATGGCAGCGCGCGTGGGACAGTTCCACCAAAGGAAGGTGGACCCATAGATTGATACCGAGGGTAGATAGTTGGATTAATAGGCGCCATGGGGAAGTTACATTCCACCTGACACAGGTCCTTACAGGTCATGGTTGCTTCCGACAGTATCTACACCGTTTCGGGCATGCGGATTCTCCCGAATGCCCAGTGTGCAATGGTTTAGAGGAAACGGCGGAACACGTTTTGTTCGTGTGCCCGCGTTTTCGCACAATGCGTGACCGCATGCTTGCCACATGCGGGGAGGACACAACTCCGGATAACTTGGTCCAGAGAATGTGTAGGGATGAGATTAGCTGGAATGCCGTTTCAACGGCTATCACCCATATCGTCTGGGAGCTACAGAGGAGGTGGCGCGTGGACTCGGAGAATGGCTAGTCCAGATGCAGTACAAGAGGTGGTCCAGGGGTTCGAAGTCGGCTTCGTAGGTCATACCGGTGCCCTGCGGTCGAGATCGACCCTTACAGCGATTAAGTGGCCGCGGAGAGGAAGTCCCGGTAGCGGTGCTGTCGTGGCGTCGGTCTACTGGGTTGGATCTGAGCCCGCGGTTGGAAAGGGGTCCCCGGCAAGGGTCGGGGTAGGTGAGATCCTGCTGTCTGCAACCTACGGGTGCATCTGATAGGGCCTGAAGGGTAGTGATACCCTTCCTTACGGGCAGGTCAGATCGGGTTGCACGTGGGCATCAGTTCTTGATGTCCGCTCAGTAGTAGGGCGCGGGCGGGGTGACCCTGCCCGCCTTCCGAGGACAAAGGGAGTGGCGAGGACCACTCGGGAAACTGGCTAAGCGCCAGCATGCTATCGTGATGGACTCTCCAGAGCGAGTCATCGATGTTCGTTGCTGCTAGGCTACGGCAGCTAACCTTGAGGGTGCGATATGCACTAGCCCCTCTCTGAAGCAATACCTTCTTGGTGGTTCCGGAGAGACGTAGGGTTTGGCGACCATAGGAATGTGTTTTAGTGGGTCGAGGAGAGAGTAGTCCTGGCTTCTACCGGCATTGTAGAAGACGGCCTTAACCCCACACTACCCTAACCTTCCTGTTAGGGTGTCTGATGAGCAGATTTATCCCCCTATGGTTTAGAAGGAAAAAAAAATACACACACACATACATACACACAGACATCATCTCAACTCGTCGAGCTGAGTCGATTGGTATATAACACTTGACCCCTCCGAGGGCTCTATCACATTTTCGTTTTTGGAGTGAACATATCGTCGGTTTCCTGCAATAGGGGCACAACTCAAAAAATGTGAATTTTCAGGATAAGCGTTTGAAAAATGGCAACCTTAAAGCACCTCCTGCAAGTTCACTTATTTCTCTCATCTCTTGACAAGAACTAACGAATTTTGATTAGTGTAGCATGGAAAGATGCTGAAGGACTATCTGTTTCATGATTTTTTGATAACTATTTTTCAACGACTATTGAAAAAGTTGACTGATTTTGAGTTGTGCCTTTATTGCGGAAAATTGGTGAAAATGCCAAAATCTTGCGTTTCTCAACGAATTTCGGAACGGGTCTTTGTGAGATGAAAGTTTACCAAGTTTTTCATCATTTGCCATCAAAATCTCAAAAATGACAAATTTTGAGTTGTGCCCCTATTGCAGGAAACCGACGATATAGCCTTTCGGTACACCTTGGTGTACGAGAAAGGCAAAACATATCAAAAAATTAGAGAGGTGTTATTTTTGTAACTCAAGAAAAATATAGTAGAAAAGTGTCTATTTTTTCTAGAAAATCATCAATATCTTTTGAACGGATTGACGTAGCAACATTCTCAGCGCACGAAAATGTGCGTTTTTGAAAGCTCTAAAAGTGGTTCTTTGACGGCTTTGAAATGAAAAAGATAAAGCAAAAAAACTGTTTTGACCAAATTTTGAGCATTTTTTCATAGTTTTCATAGGGTGACGCTAGAACAAATCGTTTTATTGCTCTAACTTTTTTGTTTCAGTTTTCTCATCAAAGTAGTCAAAGAACCACTTTTAGAGCTTTCAAAAACGCACATTTTCGTGTGCTGAGAATGTTGCTACGTCATTCCGTTCAAAAGATATTGCTGATTTTCTAGAAAATATAGGCATTTTTCTATTATTTTTTTCTTGAGTTACAAAAATAACACCTCTCTAATTTTTTGATATGTTTTATAACAATATTTCTTCTTTTGAATGCTGGGAAAAGATATTTTTTATCTTTGTCCCAACCCGTAATATCGCCTTTTGAATAAACTATGATATTTGAAGAAAAACGCTCATAACTTTTGAACCAAAAGAGATAACGATCGTTTCAGTGCACGAAACGACACGTTTTTGAATGCTCTACAGGTGTTTCTTGGGCGACTTTGATGAGAAATTGGAACTGAAAAAGTTAAAGTCAAAAAAACGGTTTTTATTGAATCACCCTAAGCTAATTCATAAAAATATCTCTAGATCGGTCAATTTTAAAGCTACAAAAAAACTGTCTTCAGCAAACTTGCTCAAAATTGATAGGACTCCAACTTTTCCGAAGAATGTATATAGTTATTCTTGCAAATAAAAAGTTTGGTTTTCTAATTTCTTAGAAAATATGGACCAACCTAATTTTATTATACATTGGAAAGAGGGCACGGTAAAGGCTGGGTATGCTGCGCAATTCAGATCCCATTGTGATCCACTAGCCTCTGCCCAGCAACTCCTATCCCTACCTCCACGCGGTACCGGCCGGAAACTATGAGCAACCTTAGGGAAGATCGGGTAACCAACCCCGGTGGGACCTTTGGTCGTAGGCTGACAGGGAAGGGGGGGTTTGCTTCGGCAAACCTGAGCGTCTGTTATCCAGGAGGAGCGGCTCACAACAGCGTCTGATCCCCATGTTAGGGGCGGCTGATCTACGTCCGAGTGCCAGGGAAGGACTCTAAGCTCAACTGTGCACTATGGTCCTCCGGAAAGTAGGGGGTTGGTGTCAGGCCCTACGTGCCAGCCGTAAAAAACCATTGTAGCGGAAAATCAGCAACAGAATAATACGAACCGAGACCAACGGCAACGACCCCAGCGAACAAAAAGGACTTGCGATTGGAAACTCGGTACGTGGAACTGCCGATCTCTCAACTTCATTGGGAGCACCCGCATACTCGCCGATCTACTGAAGGACCGCGGGTTCGGCATCGTAGCGCTGCAGGAGGTGTGTTGGACAGGATCCATGGTGCGAACGTTTAGAGGTAATCATACCATCTACCAGAACTGCGGCAACACACGCGAGCTGGGAACAGCTTTCATCGTGATGGGTGATATGCAGAGGCGCGTGATCGGTTGGTGGCCGATCGACGAAAGAATGTGCAGGTTAAGGATCAAAGGCCGATTCTTCAACTTCAGCATAATAAACGTGCACAGCCCACACTCCGGAAGTACTGATGATGACAAGGACGCATTTTACGCGCAGCTCGAACGCGAGTACGATCGCTGCCCAAGCCACGACGTCAAGATCATCATAGGAGATTTTAACGCTCAGATAGGCCAGGAGGAGGAATTCAGACCGACGATTGGTAAGTTCAGCGCCCACCAGCAAACGAACGAAAACGGCCTACGACTCATTGATTTCGCCGCCTCCAAAAATATGGCACCATACGTAGCACCTTTTTCCAACACAGCCTCCCTTATCGTTACACCTGGAGATCACCACAGCAGACGGAATCTCAAATCGACCACGTTCTGATTGACGGACGGCACTTCTCCGACATTATCGACGTCAGGACCTATCGTGGCGCCAACATGGACTCCGACCACTATCTGGTGATGGTCAAACTGCGCCCAAAACTCTCCGTCATCAACAATGTACGGTACCGGCGACCGCCATGGTACAACCTAGAGCGACTGAGGCAACCGGATGTCGCCTCAGCATACGCGCAGAACCTCGAAGCCGCGTTGCCAGACGAGGGCGAGCTCGATGAGGCCCCTCTAGAGGACTGCTGGAGTACAGTGAAAGCAGCCATCAACGACGCAGCCGAGAGCACCATCGGGTACGTGGAACGGAATCGACGGAACGAATGGTTCGACGAAGAGTGCAGGACGGTTTTGGAGGAGAAGAACGCAGCGAGGGCGGTAATGCTGCAGCAAGGGACTCGACAGAACGTGGAACGTTACAAACAGAAGCGGAAACAGCAGACACGCCTCTTTCGGGAGAAAAAGCGCCGCCTGGAAGAAGCGGAGTGTGAAGAAATGGAACTGCTGTGCCGTTCCCAAGAAACACGGAAGTTCTATCAGAAGCTCAACGCATCCCGCAACGGCTTCGTGCCGCGAGCCTAAATATGCAGGGATAAAGACGGGGGCCTCTTGACGGACGGACGTGAGGTGATCGAAAGGTGGAAGCAGCACTTCGATCAGCACCTGAACGGCGTAGAGAACGTAGGCACGGGAGCCCACGGCAACGGAAGGAACGACGACGCCAGTGCAGCGGAGGACGGAAATGAACCAACTCCCACGCTGAGGGAAGTTAAGGATGCCATTCACCAGCTCAAAACTAACAAAGCAGCTGGTAAGGATGGTATCGCAGCTGAACTCATCAAGATGGGCCCAGAAAAGTTGGCCACCTGTCTGCATCGGCTGATAGTCAGGATCTGGGAAACCGAACAGCTACCGGAGGAGTGGAAGGAAGGGGTAATCTGCCCCATTCACAAGAAAGGCGACCATTTGGAATGTGAGAACTTCAGGGCGATCACTATTTTGAATGCCGCCTACAAAGTGCTATCCCAGATCATCTTCCGTCGTCTGTCACCTAAAACAAATGAGTTCGTGGGAAGTTATCAAGCCGGCTTCATCGACGGCCGGTCGACAACGGACCAGATCTTTACCGTACGGCAAATCCTCCAGAAATGCCGTGAATACCAGGTCCCAACGCACCACCTGTTCATCGACTTCAAAGCGGCATACGATAGTATCGACCGCGCAGAGCTATGGAGAATCATGGACGAAAACGGCTTTCCTGGGAAGCTGACTAGACTGATTAAAGCAACGATGGACGGTGTGCAAAACTGCGTAAGGGTTTCGGGTGAACTATCTAGGTCATTCGTATCTCGCCGGGGACTGCGACAAGGTGACGGACTCTCATGTCTACTCTTCAACATCGCGCTGGAAGGTGTGATGCGACGAGCCGGGCTCAACAGCCGGGGAACGATTTTCACAAAATCCGGTCAATTTGTGTGCTTTGCGGACGACATGGACATTATCGCTAGAACATTTGGAACGGTGGCAGAACTGTACACCCGCCTGAAACGCGAAGCAGCAAAGGTCGGACTGGTGGTGAATGCCTCAAAAACAAAGTACATGCTGGTAGGCGGAACCGAAAACGACCGGATCCGTCTGGGTAGTAACCATGCTCGAGGAGGACCTACAAGCACTCGGAGTTTTCGAGCGACGCGTGCTAAGAACGATCTTCGGCGGTGTGCAGGAGAACGGTGTGTGGCGGAGAAGGATGAACCACGAGCTCGCTGCACTTTACGGCGAACCCAGCATCCAGAAGGTGGCCAAAGCCGGAAGGATACGTTGGGCAGGGCATGTTGCAAGAATGCCGGACAACAACCCTGCAAAGCTGGTGTTTGCAACGGATCCGGTTGGCACAAGAAGGCGTGGAGCGCAGAAAGCACGATGGGCGGACCAGGTGGAGCGTGACTTGGCGAACATTGGGCGCGACCGAGGATGGAGAGCGGCAGCCACAAACCGAGTATTGTGGCGTACTATTGTTGATTATGTCTTGTCTTAATGATGTTGAACAAATAAATGTATGTATGTATGTAGTTATTCTTAAAAGGCGATTCATTATATTTTTCTTTTGTAAAAGTAAAAAAAAATAGTGAAGTGTTATATTTTAACTAGTATTTCAAGTGAAAAAATTCTACCAAAAGTTTAAAGTGATATATCACTATAGTGTAGCGATGATGATTGGCGACTACAACAACAAAAGTATTCAGATGATTACCAAGAAAGACAATCGATGATGAGAAATCCATTATTGCAATATTTAAATTTCGTATGACAGCAAACGTTAGTATTTTTGTTTCACCTGTTTGTTTACTCAATTATTTTTGGGCGCTGATCATCAGCGTGATAAAATGAAATGGGCGGCGTGACAAACAGCGGCGTATGCTCGTTCGGCGTCGGCTACAAAAAGTATAGGCGGCGAAGGCGTGGTGTGGCGGCGCACAGCTCTATTCACGTGCCTAAGTATGTACGTTCTCCATGCCATTCGGGTGGTCATCAAAGTATCGCTTCTATCTTTTGATCGCCTCATGTCCGTCCGTCAAGAGGCTCCCGTCTTTATATCGGCTCGCGCCATGCCGTTGCTGGATGCGTTAAGCTTCTTGTAGAACTTCCGTGTGTCATGGGAATCGCACAGTAGTTCCATTCATTCGTACTCCGCTTCTTCCAACTTGCGCTTTCCAACCGAAGAGGAGGTGCTGCTGTTTCTGCTTCTGTTTGTAATGTCCTACGTTCTGTTGGAATCCTTGCTGCAGCATTACCACCCGCATTGCATTCTTCTCCTCCAAAATCGTTCTGCACTCCTCGTCGTTGATGGTTAATGTACTCCAGCATCCCTCTAAAGGGGCCACTTCAAGCTCACCCTCATCTGGTAACGTTGCCTCGAGATTCTACGCCTAGGCTGAGTCGACATCCGGTTGCTTCAGTCGCACTAGGTTGCACCTTGGCGGTCGCCGGTACTGTATATTGTTGATGACGGAAAGTTTAACCCTTCAGCGTGCGCGCTGTTGTAAAAAGTACAACACTACCAAAAAACCTCGCTTTTCGAATACAGCGCGAGCGTGGTGCAGTTTCGGTTGCTTACCCAAGTAACACAACTTGTTATATTAAAGTTTAAAATACATGTTTCATACAAACGCCCATGTTTTGTTTCTTGAGTGCGAAACTTAATTTCGTACACTTATATAACCGAAAAAGCACAAAAAATAGCGGCTTATAAATCATCTTCGATGTCGTTAAAGATGTTTTCAATACATTATTATAGCATAAGAATTTGTATTAATAATGTTCTCAAAAACATTTAAAATACTAATTTATTGCTAGCAAGAAAAAAGTAATTTGAAAAACGCAAACCGTGCAAATTGATGTGACAGCTATTGTGTGGTGTTTGGTAATGGCTAAAAATAATTTTCGATCCTTACATTCTATTTGTAATTTACCATCTCAGTGTTTGGTCACTATAACATAATTTCATGTGCCATTAAAAATTTATGATGAAATTAACGCATTCACTCTTCATTAATTTATTGGCTATCCATCCGATTGAAAATAAGAAAGGAAGTTTTTTCATCTCTCGGGTTTGTGTGAGAATTTCCTTCAATTTTTCAGACATGCAACATGGGGCTTCATGACACAGTACGGTCAGGAAGTTTTAGAATACTGTTTGTAATAATGATCTGCTTTTAGATCGTAGAATTTACGTTCGTTTTTAATCAGGAAAATATATTATTTCAATAAATGTTTGAAATGTCATAAGAAAAAATAATAGAAAACCTTTGCAGATGGACGGTTTTACATAAAATAATTGGTATGAAACTTTTGAGCAGGCACTTTAATTTATCTGGACTGATAGGAAAGAATTCAAAACATTAGAAGTACGTTTAAATTACATCGCTAGCACATCTCAATAACATGTTTGCCGAAAACTACTTCAATTGGTTAAAATATATTCAAAAAACGTTATAGCAACGAAATTGAAACATCCGTTTCCAACGATATGAGGTTGGTTTGTTTTTGGACATGGAGACCAGGTTTGTTTTTGGATACCTGTTAATAACAAAGTTTGAGCGAAGTTCTTCCTGGAACAAAACCATTTCTAATATTCCCAGTGATTAAAGATTAAACTGTGCTTCAAAGTGAGATGTAGTCGACACGTAAGTACCTTAAGTGAACAACAAACCCGGAATTTTCGACTAGCGAAGTTGGATTTTTCTCCAAATCCATGCGTCGGACTTAACTTCGGAAGTGGTGCGCTGTATAGCTGGCCAGGTTCACTATACAGCGTACCAATTCCGAAGTTAGGTCCGATGCACGGATTTGGAGAAAACCCCAACTTCGCTAAGGGCCTGTCCATAAACTACGTAGACTCTTAGGGGGGACGGAGGGTCTGGCCAAAGTCTACGCTCCATACAAATTTCGAAAATTTTGTATGAACAAAAGTCTACGGAGGGGGAGGGGGGGGTCTGAGATGGCCCAAAATGAGTCTACGTAGTTTATGGACAGCGCCTAATCGAAAACTCCGATTTTCAACTAAATTGAGAATACCATAATTGAATTGCCTCGTATTTTTAAGTGCAAAACATGTTTCATGAAGAATATCTTAGTGAGTGAGAAGAGAATACAAACTTCTAAACTGGTATATTAACGTATTTGAAACATAAAAATAACGTTATCGTAACATGTTTGTGCCCAAAGGGTATAAATATGTGCTGCTGAGGTTTCACATATATTCTATAATTGAAGGAAGGCGATGAGACAAAAATCTTGTGTTACCAACATTAAATAAACGTTATTATAACTTGTTCTGGGATTGACAAGATTTCTAAAAACTTGTTATTGCTGAACATAGTTAAAACTTGATTTCAACACAAGATGTATGCAGTTTCACTTATAATACTGTACTGCATCATCTTTTTTAAATTACATTTTAGAAGATGTTTTCTGTGTTACTTGGGTAATAGCGCGCGTCCTGGAAGGTTAAACGCAGTTTGACCATCACCAGGTAGTGGTTAGAGTTGATGTTTGCACCATGATAGCTCCTGACATCGATAATGTCAGAGAAGTGCAGTCCGTCAATTTGAACGTGGTCGTTTTGCGATTCCATCTGCTGTGGTGATCTCCAGGTATGACGATAAGGGAGTCTGTGTTGGAAAAGGGTGCTACTTACGTATGGCCATGTTTTTTTTGGAGGCGGCAAAATTGATGAGTCTTAGATCTTATTATCATATATCCCAATTTCGTTAAGTTTTGCTTTTATGAAGAGACGTCGTGCGTTGGCAATTGTTTTTGCTACATGTCTGATTATGTAGCAGATTTGTAATCGTATTATTTTTAACGTATTAAATTTCATAGAGGAAAAAAATATAGCCGAACATGCAATGTCCAATAGTACGCAAACAAAATCCGATACTTCTTCAAAGAGATAATTTGCGTCCCATGCATCGTAACGTTTCCCAGACCTCTAGATCCGATCCTGCCTTTGATACGTCGAAATCGCATATTGGACTCACTGCCTGCCTGCTGGTTGCTTGCTCGGTTGGTCTTACGTATCCAAAGCAACTGGCATTCGTAGCTCACACTTGGAACGATACACTCCATTTCGTTGAAATTATGATTGGGGGAAATTTATAGATTCCCAGTGTACCAAAGTTTCCAGCTGTGTGCTGCTGTTGCTGCTGCTGCTGCTGCTGCCGTTGCGTTGCTAGCAGGGACCATGCCAGTCGTCTGGCACCGGCCTGGAATAAGTATCTTGCTAAACGAATCAACTCCCGGGAGTCGGTATATGTATGTGCAACGGGGATGCAAGGAGGGGAGCGAAAAAGGAAAAACGAGAGACTAAACCGTGCGGTTTGTGGCGAACGAAGAGGAAGATTTGCTCTCAAAAGTTGTACAATTCACAGGATGTAGCTGCACGAGAGGTCCGTGTTTTTGCAGTTTAGTTACGGGCGGCTTGTGGGCAGAACTTTCAACTATTGTTCATTAACAAATATTTTGTGGTTGCTTGCAGAAGTGCCGGTGCAGATTTGAAGGGGATTTTTTTCTGGGCGGGTTGTAATTACAAATGGTCAACTGTAAGGGCAGGGATGTAAACCAATAATTTGAGTGTGCTTTGGTGTCTTTGGATGATGGTAATACTTGAGGGTGAATTGATTTCAGATTAGTGGGGGGCTCATGAATTTGTCATACGAATTTAGGAATGGTAATAGATTATTTTACAATAATGGTAATAGGTATGAGGATAATCGGATATAGGGTAAACATCTGGTTACATTCTGTTACCTTGGTCACCTGCACTTAAGGCGTTGGAATTGTTTATTAATATTATACCTATCCATTTGGCCAACATTTTTAGGTATTCAAGCTTCCGTTACGATTCGGTATGTTTTCAATAGTGACTACTAAATTAGACACCAGCATTTCAAAATAGTATTTCAACCTTCCTTCATGTACTTCAACCACAAAAAGACAGGACAAATGCTTCTCTTTCTGATAGTTGTAGATTTTGCCATTTCTTACTTTCAGCCCTGAGCGAGCACCTTTGGTTATATAGAGGGTCAGAGTGACAAATCTCCAGCCTGAGCGGTTGTCCACCATTGCTTGACCTGTGGTCAGGTCAAGTTTATGTCGACGTCCATTATTTCTTTATTGATGCTACGCCATCATGAGCCACTGGGCCTGCCACTGCTGCAATGTCCTGCCGTTTTCCAGTCTAACGCATTGCTTGCAGGTTTTGGTCCCGCCCCTATGTAGAGTGCGGCCAACTCACCTCCTCTTGGTGACATCGACGATGGAGCTCCGTGTTGGAGATCTAATTGCGAGGCCACCATCATACACGAATTAAAAACCACAGCCACCTGTTGAAAAACACCTCAAGCCGTTATGTGCTCTTTACTGATACACACCAGGTTTCACAGGCGTATGGCGTTACGCCATTGGCGTAGAGCGAACTTTCATGTTTGAGTTGAAAATTCGGATTTTGTTGCGTCGATGGTGATAATCCTACCTGGATGCCTTCGCGGCTTGCCTGGGTACCGTTAATCTGGAATGCGTCTTCGGCTTTAAGGGTTCATTTTAGAGTTTTTGACTTCGTTTCAAGAAGCTCTGAAAGAGCAGCAGTAGTCCAACCATAATCATCGATGAATCTCTGATAATAGTTGGGTATACCTGATAGCGACGTAGTTTGGTTGTAGTTGTTGACCGTTTGTCGCTTTACATTTTGGTTAACCACTAGCGCTCTCGACCACGCAGTGGCGCCGTATCGTAGTAATATGGAGACCGCTACTGCCACGAGCAGCTTACTCTTGCTCGATACTTCTGCCGAGCTATTTGACATCATCTTCGACAATAACATAATCGCCATGCTTGTCCTTTTGCAGACATATTCCACGTGGCTATCCCTGGTTCACCAGTACCACCTCAGTTTTTCCGTGCGAGTGCCAGCTGTTCCGACCTCATTCAGTCTTCCATTATGTCTATCGCGTGCACTGCTGTCAACTTGCCTCGATGGCCATCTTCATGGCTACTGTCGAAATATCCGGACTTGGATCCTTGTTCAACTTAAGCGACCTCGCTATTGTGACGAGTTCGTCGTTCGTCACCGGCAACCTCGCTTTGGCCGGAGTTGCGGGGATCCTAGCCCAAGTAACAATAAATGCTGAACTGTGAGAGTAATAGCTGAACATTGGCTGGTCAATGGTGTCAGAGGCTGAATACAATGATAGCTGGATATTGGTCTGAAGTATGCCTTGTTCAACCTCTTAAGTCAGTAATACATAGATGGCTGAATATAAAGTTGACTAGAATATTATTCATCTGTGTAACCAGCTTCAAAACATACACCAACATGTAGAATTCATCATCTCTTGTTCAGCCTTTAATCAAATAATTTTGAAAGCTGACCCAAACGAGTTTTTGTAGAGTCCACATCGCTTCTTCAGCCTCAATACAGGCTTAGTTCAACTCATGTTCTTTATTGTTCAGACACAAAAAGTAATACTTTCGTGTTAGAGGATATGCATACTATTGTGTGTGGTGTAGGTACTAAGACCAAGCCCACGCATGAGCTCTATCAAGCGTTTTAACGTTAAGTAGAGCCGCGAGCAAAGATGCGAACCACACCGGTCGCTGCTAAGAAGGGTTCGAAAACGAAAAGTTTACGTACGGTTCGTAACGGGGCTTAGACTTTAGAGACAAGCAAACTACGGTCTCTATCCGTAGGCTTGTGCGCTCTCTCGTGTTCAACTCTCTGGGTAGCGCAAAGAGGAGACGAAAGAATATGAGTAGGGATTTGTTGACAATCGTTCCTGTTCGGTTCATATAGTTTGGAGAGAATGATTTTCCAGTTTTGTGTAGGTAATTTATTTTTGTTTGTATCACATATTGATATTTATTCTTGCTTTGAAATTGAAACAGACAAAATTTGATTAAGTATGTTTTGAATAAAGTTTTCCTTTCTTCGCCGATCATACCTATCGAAAATGTATTGATTTTCTCTTAAAAGTAGTTACGATTGCTCTAAATTGCACCTTCAATTTTTTATTCGGCGGATCGTTTTCAAACTTATATTTGAAGAACTTATATTCAAAAGTGATTCAGTTCGGTTACTTTGATAGGGTGTTTTAGCCAATAGTGGACCCCTTACCTATAGTGGACCCCCTTATATTTTTCCTAATTTTCCTGCTTAAATCTGTTTTTACCGGTGAACTTCCACCGGGAGACGATGGATCATGTTCCTAGCCAGTAGTTACAAGTGGTGGAGCTACGCTGGAAAGCAATAATTTGATTTTTTGAACAAATTTGTAAATGTAAACAAATCTGAGGGACCACTATTGGTTAAATCCAAAGGGGTCCACTATTGTCTCCGTTTTAACATGGTAAGAGAATACGATTTATCCTATAGTGGACCCCAACAATCCTATAGTGGACGCCGGGGGACCACTGTAGGATAATTTGAGCCAGATTTGAAATGATTATTCTATGGGAAATATAGAGTGGTTTGGTAAGGTTTTTGTGTGCAATGTGCAGGAAAGACATAGAACTTGCTGTGCAAACGTTGACAGGGGCAATTTAATTGGAATATCATACTGTTTTAACGATCAGAGCAATTTTCAGCTACTAAGGGGTCCACTATTGGTTAAAATACCCTACATGTGTCATATCTCTGATACGCTGCAATCATCAATATTGACAAGGACAGTAATTGGGCGTGATCTTACACACGGAGCCGCCAAACTACCCAAATTTGAGTTCTTTTGATGCAACCCCAATGACTCAAATTTGAGTCAACAGATTAAACTCACACTAGGTAGTTTGCTTTTAACTCCAGCAAAAAATATACTCAAGAGTAGGTAAATTCAACCCAAACGTAAATTTTTTCAACCCAATTTTGACATACCTGATACCTGACCTCAAGTGGGTCGATGCAGCTTGCTGTGTTTTAGACAACATCGGTGGGAGAAAAAGAGAAAACAACCTAAGTTTTGGTAGAAAGTTTAAACGAAATACTTACTTTTAAGTAAAATAAACTAAAAAAATAGGTAGTTTTAGTTCTCCGTGCACGATTACTTTCCAGGGTGCTTTCTCGTACTGGATTAGATTAGATAAAAGTAGTTTAGAGATACTTATGGATATGGATTATGGATTATGGATATTAGCGTGGTTCAAAAAATAGTTTTTTTCTCCACACCGCTTATTCGATTTATAACCAGATTCTATGCCTTCTCTCAAAAGTTGAGCTGAATTGGTTGAAAATTGAGAGTGCACAAGCCCTTCAAAGTTTGTATGGGAATTACTATGGGAAAAAGACGTTTTTCATTCAATTGTCCGTAGCATTTCCCCAAGTGCCCTAGAGGGTTAGTTGACCCTTGAGTTGGTAGTCCTAGGCTATTCTATGAGCTACAACTTTGCTGAAGACCACATTCAAATCGGACGCCTCGTTTATTAGTTATAGGTTTTTATTCAGCTGCAAAAACTTTGACAGTGATCGTTCAGCTTACAACATTGGTGCTCATGGCGCCAAAGATAGCACACATAAATCATGGCTACTATGTTTCAAGGCAATTGTGGCAGGTTGATTATTACTCAAACTGGAGAAGGGCTTTCTAACATGTGCAGGCGGTAACCATGCTAGGGTAGGCCTAAAGAGGTAGCTACCGGCATAGACCGTCAGACTTAATAAGAGTCCGAACTCTGGTCATATAATGTGTGCTTTATTGATTGTCTTCGGCTTAAATAAGTTTACAAGATTATTCCTATTTTATTTCGTATGTATGCTAAAGGGAGACGATTGGAGCGACTACTCATGATTTTTACATCAGCACAGTTTAGGCGCACTTGTTGGACCTACCCGGTTGTGCAATTTGAAACCTTTCATTTCGAATGTGCTTGGGTACGGACCGCATGCGGCGGGATATGGAAAATGGATAACAGCGATGGGTTTGTTGTCACATACGGTTGTAATTACATTGCTATGCATTTTTTGGAGTACATTGATCGGTTCAAGTTGGATGGCCTTTGGGTTTATTTATCGTTTATGGTTTCGATCTAACAGTGGTTCACAAACGCATGCTACACAATTTGCAGTGATGCCCATCAAAAAGTGTAGTCATCATAATCAAAGTTTTTCATTCTGGCAACTTTAGAACAAAACTCAACGGATGGAATAAAGACCACCGGTGCGCAAAGGCGACCGATAATTATTTTTTGCAATTACGTTGCTTATTACCCTACTTTTCACTCGCGGTTGCAACGATAAAACGGCCTACTTTTCTCTACTAAAACAAAGGTGCCGAAAAGTGCTACTTTTCGGCACTCTTAAGAGTGCTGAAAAGTAGCACTTTTCGACACTTTTGCCAGCACATACATTTTGCTCACTACCGCGTTTTCCGTAGATAAACCTGTTGCTCCTACATCCAATTGGCAGCTCGAATCCAAATCAGGACTATAAACATTCCGATTCGGACTGTCGGTCTGCACCTGAAGCAGCAGCTGAAGCTACTTTTGCTCCTTCTCATGTTGCTAATTGACGACGACGACGATGACGACGGAGCTTGAAAATGTGTGACACCTTCTACACCATAGCCTACCTGATCGAACAAAAAACTGCGCCGGTGCGCATGGATGCTCCCACGTGGTACCTCTTGATTTCATGTATGTGTAGCTATATAGATTATCCGGAACGGATATTTTTCGTAATTGCAAAAAATTTTGTATGCAACGCGTTGCAAAACTCGATTTTTTCAGCACTCGTCGTATTTATCCAACTCGGCAAGCCTCGTTGGATAAATGTACAACTCGTGCTGAAAAAATCATCATTTTGCAACTTGTTACATAAATAACTATTACTCACATGGAAACGAACGACCGGTGCGAAAATGGGTGGGTAACGGAATTAAAAATCGTTAACGACGTGCTGTTTCGTGTGTAGTATGGAGCCCACGCGTGGGCTTGGTCTAAGGTGAGTGACTATAAACCAGGAGGCTCGAGTTCAATTCCCAGTTTTCCCATAGATTATACATTCCAAAACATCTCTTCTGGAGAAAAGGCCGCATATGGTAAATATAATGTTACAAAAGTATTTTTTTAGTTTTACAAAATAAATAAATTTGATTGAATGCTAATTAAGCGCATATTAAGCCTTAAATCTGCCTTTCAATGAACCTCAAATCAGCTTAAGGTTGAATAAAATCATCATGATTATATGTTTTGGAGCCATCAACAGTGGTGTTTGAAAACCGGTGCCCAACTGTGTCGCCTGGCCCATCCGTCGGCGCACTCTTCTACGTTAGCTTTTGCGAATAAATCAGTTTTTTGGTACCGATCAATTCACTGTAAATGTCAAAATAAGTTATTAAAACAGATAAGAACTAAAACGTAACAGTTTCTGCCCGTACTTGCATCACATATCACATTTTAATCTTTCACATATTCTAAGGGGAAGTTTTAAGATGAAGATGGCATTCGTACCTCAACACAGCACAGATCACGACGGCAGAAGCCAAGCAAACAACAACGCTTGACAACCGTCGCACAGTGGAAAAAAATAGGTATAAAACGCGAATAAATTCAATATCTCTGCTCGGAGTGGAAGGATTCGAATGAATTTTTGACACAAACTGTAAAAATCTCTACAGTTTCAGATAAGGAGGGTGTCATTCGCCGCACGATGCTGGAAATCAGTGTATTTAGCTCGTTTTACCCCACTCTCTCTATTACACACCTTTTTTAGAAAATCCTCATCTATTCCCGACTGGCGCACAAAATAAATTACTTATTTAACTCGTATTTGTGTAAAAACTTCCTTAGTATCGGCAATTTAACATAGGGTTGGTTCTGCTCTTTTCGATTGCGTCCCACTACGAGCGGAGATATATGTGAAATTTCAAAAAAATATGGTATATCGGATTTATTTGAAGATATTTCAATTTTTAAGGCCGTGCAGTGAGCCAAATCAGCTCCATTCGATACTACGGAAGTTTTTACACAAACACAACCATAGGCGCCAACTTAGGGGGGCAAGCATGGTTTTGCCCCCCCAATATTTGACGATTTTTCAATTTTCCCATACAAAAAATCAGAAAAACCCGACTTTGGAAATTCTACGAGGAACTAACCCTCCGAAGACCGCAAAGCGATCTGAGGCATGTGGAAAAAGTTATTGACTGAAAACCGAATGGCATGCAAACGCTGTTTGACATGTAAGGAATAACAATAAATAATAAAATCTCGATATTTTATCGATCGGGTGAGGCCTTATAACTTTTTCCACGAACGTCGCATCGATTTGCTGTCTTCGGAGGTCTGATTCCTAGTAAAGTATTCTACAAAAATCATTCGTCGACTTATTTTTAGGGATCTAGGGGTTACTCCTAGCGATTTTTCTTTGCGGGAGTAAAATTTCCCCATAGTAAATCGTATGAAAAACTAAGAATGGCGGGCGCTAAAATATAGTTTTTCCGATCGATCTGAAATTTTGCACAGTTGATATGGGACCAAAGTGGAACTCAAAAAGTATACAGGAACTTGAGTTTTTCAATTTTTTGTATTTTCCCATATAAACCGTGTACCAGGCTATTGATTAGCCATGTTGGAAGTATGAACGTCTCTTGATTATTTTTGTATCACAAAAATTTCCGAAATATTAGCTTTATCTCCCGTATCCCGGACAACGAGAGCTACGAAACGAAGCTTGAATTTCCCAAGAACTGCATCAAAGTGTCACTCACAAAGGTAGAAGCCTTTTGTCGTTCTTTTTTTTCGCTGATCATTCACTCCAGTTACGCCACATAATTAAAATATTCTTTAGCTCACCCTTCAGTTCTCCACCACAAACATTTCACTCTCTCGCTGTGATGGCTCGAATAGCCGGAGAGGTGAATGAAGCAGTCGTTCGCTTCCACGCCATGCCACACCTTGCCACGGTACGGTGATGGTGATAAGAATCTCGAATGCTCCGTTTAATTTTTAATGTATGTGAATACTCAATTACTGTATACTTAATTTTTAAGTGGCAATTTGTTACACGGGAAGAATCGTGTTAATAAATCGTGTGTTCGTCGATGTGACATATTTTTTTTTCTAAAGTCACAGTTGCAAGCATAATCATTATTTAGATATGAATTTAACTTCTTAGCATTCAGTAATGCGTTTTTAGTCATAGTTTTAAAACAGTGAAAACTAATTTAATTAACCCCAAACCAAAGCCGCCACAGTGCATTTTTACCATTTTCCCACCACCAGCAAGAATTAAATGGAAGTAGCGTTCCGTGGAATGTTTCTCCCGGGGGTCTCGTTTGAATGGACAGCCGTGGCGCGTTAGTTGCAGCAGCTCGCGCTCTCCCACTCAGGCTTTATTGCCGCTAGAATAATTTTATTTGTAAAACTTAATTCATTTGCATAAAGCTGGAAGGCTGCATCTCAATGACCTGCCTCAAAGCATCCGCCACGGCTGCCAATGAGCGAGCAAATAAAGTGCCACTGTTGACAAATGGAATGCTTTGGGGGTCAAGATGAGCGGGAGGGATGGTGGTGGTTTTTTGAAGTAGGCATAAAATTTACTCCATGGGTACACTTTCGCTAGGACGCTATTTATTTCTGTTTTTTAAACTTGATTGCAATTATGTAGCAGTAGCAGAAACTTTACACGAACTATCGAGCAAATCTTAACCCTCAAAGCGACCCATTCTGACTACGCCATTGAGAACATGAGATCAACCACCCAGCGCCAGCGTGGCTCCCTTGACAGAACTTGTACCTACTGACCAAGCAGAAAATCACTACCTCAACCGTCAATCTCGCGAGGAGTACACGGTGTCAAAATTTCGATTATTATCGAACATTCATGTACCTCGGATTTTTCTTCGAAAATGATTAGTATTTGGGCTATGTATTCATAATCAGAAAACTAGAAAATATTTCATCGGCGAAAATTTTTCCATACATTTTGTATGGGACTTTTTTTGGGCTAAAATAGTAATTATTGATTTTTAGTATGGAAAATAGCCAAAAACTCATCTAACTCAAGTTTTCCCCGATAGAATATTTTCAAATTTTGCATTTATTCATTATAGCCGAAATTCTAACATTCTATGAAGAAAAATCCGAGGTACATGAAAGTTCGATAATATTCAAAATTTTGACACCGTGGAGTACTCTTCATTATGTAGATGCTATAGATTCCATAAACTTGCAGGGCGTAGACAACTGTAGCTGAACGAGCATAACGCCACAGTTACATTAACAAAAATGAATTTTGTGAATGTGGTATTCGATTGTTACACTGTAAAATTCACTTACAGTACATTACTAAAGCTACCTTTGCTGATTTGTACGTTAAATAGCTGAAGGACTAGGCCATATTTAAACTTTAGATGCTAAGGTCATCAGCAAACGGAACTTTCAGCTTGCATGTGCCATCCTTACCTAATGTTTCGAGAACAAGCGAATCGTCATGAGGAAGCACAGCCGTGGCCTAAATATTCAACATTCAGGGAATGGCTTCTCGGTTTTGCAAGAGCTTTGATAGCTTCAGGAAGCGTGTACTCTTCATGTCAAATTTTGTATTATTTATTGGGAGCAAATGCTTCAAGGTGTTCAAGAGATCGGATATTTTTACCGTTTTTTTTAATGGAAAGACTCTTGCCAGATTCCTAGAAGGATGTCAGCAAGAACTCTTCCTGGTATGCCTTAAGAATATATTCGTGTCCAAGTTTTCTTTCAAAAATTTTCCAGGGATTCATTCCTCCAGAGAATCTTGAAATTTCTGCAGGAATTTTCCTTTAATCAGCAGTTTCTCAAGAAATTTCCTAAAATGTTTGTTTTGAAACTAATCTACGAGTTTCTTCAGAAATTTCTCATTGAATTCCTTAAAAGACTCGTTTGGAAATTCCTTCCAATATTGCTACAGAAGTTCGTGTATGTATTCCTTCATGCGTTTCTTCAAACATTTGTAATGAAGTTCCTACAGGATTGCTATCAGGATTTCCTTTAGAAGATTTTTTTATCTTTCCAGCAATTATTAAGAAATTTCTCACGCAATTCTTTTAAACATTTCCCTTGAAATATCTCCAAATATTTGAAAAAGAAAATGCGATTCCAAGAGATTTTTTTTCACAGGATTTAGGATATTCTTTAGGAAATTCCTCTAGGGTTTTCCTTGAAAATCAAATTTTTTTCCAGGATTTTTTGTACATGTTGTTGTTGAAATTTCTCATAGATACCATTAGGTATTACATACTTCATTTATTCAGAGCTTCTCTCAGTCAATGTTAAAGTTAAAAATTTCTTTATGGAATTTTCAATAAGTTTTTCTGGAGTTTGTGGGTTTTTTTTTCTAAAGTTCCTCTTGGAGTTCCTTTATGATTTGGAGACTCTTTATGATTTATTCAAACTTAAGATTTTCTTTTGCTTCGGGAATTTCTGTAAAGATTCTGCGCATAAATTACATGACAATATAATATTAAACAGAAATTATCAAGAAATTCATTACGGAGGTCTCCAGTTCTTTCAAGCATTCTTTCAAATATTCCTTCAAAAATTTATAGAAAACTATTCAGTGGCTCTCTAAATAATTCCGCCAAGATATTTCTTACTGCAGGTTTTCTTTCAGATATTTCTCCAGATGCTTACTGAACACTTTTAAAAAATATAAAAGAAATCCTTCCAAGAGTTCTTCCTGAGGCATATCCAGGAGTTCTTCCAAGGGTTCTAAATCCTTCAGAAGTTTTCTCGGAAATTTATTCAGGAGTTTCGTCAAGAGCTCCACCAGCATCTGTGTCTGCAACATCTACAGGGATTTCTTCAGACATTTTTAAGAGATTCCATTCAAAAACGTCTGCGGATTTTTCCAGGAAACCTTCCAGAAAAGTTTAAAGCAGTTTTTCTTTTGAATTTTCTCAGAGTTTCTCCAAAAGTTTTCATTTTTTGCCTTTCTCGTACACTAAGTGTACTGGAAAGGCTATATGTTCACTTCAAAAAAGACTTTTTTATAGAAGACCCGGAGGGTCAAATCACATATATTAATCGACTCAGCTCGACGAATTGAGGTGATGCACGGTGTCAAAATTTTGAATATTATCGAACTTTCATGTACCTCGGATTTTTCTTCATAGAATGTTAGAATTTCGGCTATAATGAATAAATGCAAAATTTGAAAATATTCTATCGGGGAAAACTTGAGTTAGATGAGTTTTTGGCTATTTTCCATACTAAAAATCAATAATTACTATTTTAGCCCAAAAAAAGTCCCATACAAAATGTATGGAAAAATTTTCGCCGATGAAATATTTTCTAGTTTTCTGATTATGAATACATAGCCCAAATACTAATCATTTTCGAAGAAAAATCCGAGGTACATGAATGTTCGATAATAATCGAAATTTTGACACCGTGTGATGTCTGTGTGTGTGTATGTGTGTGTGTATGTGTGTGTGTATGTGTGTGCGTGTGTGTGTGTCTGTATGTGTGTGTACAAAAAAACTCACATCACTTTTTGGCAGTAAACCTCATCCGATTTCAATGACCGACGGTTCATTCGACGCGGAATCTGGTCCCATTGTTTCCTATTGAAAATGGTTCGGATCGGTTCAGCCGTTCCGGAGATATGGCCATTTAGGAGTTCCGGAACGGTACCCCAGGAAGGGACCAGATATGAAAATGCATCAAACCTATGCATGCGACACATCAAACCACGGCATTTTCGATAACCTGATGAGCGGTAAGCAGAAAAATAGTCTAAGACCATATCTGAACCGGTTGTGTTCCGGAACCGGTTCCGGGTGTCCCGCCGGAAGTGGCAAATATCAAAGTGAACCAAACCCATGCATGAGACACATCAAACCACGGCATTTTCGATAACTTGATGAGCGGTAAGCAGAAAAATAGTCTCAGACCATATCTGAACCGGTAGTGTTCCCGAACCGGTTCTGGGTGTCCCGCTTGAAGTGGCCAAATATACAATTGTACCAAACCCATGCAAGCGACACATCAAACCCTGGCATTTTAGATGACCTGATGGACAATGAGCAGGAAAATCATCTCAGACCATATCTGAACCGGTAGTGTTCCGGAACTGGTTCTAGGCGTTCCACTGGAAGTGGTCAAAAATACATTTGAACCAAACCCATGCATGCGACACATCAAACCACGGCATTTTCGATGACCTGATGGACAATGAGCAGGAAAACCATCTCAGACCATATCTGAACCAGTAGTGTTCCGGAACCCGTTCCGGGGTTCCCGCCGAAGTGGTTAAATGAGAAAGAGAAACAAACCTGTACATGCGTCACATCAAATAGCGGCTTTTTAGATTACCTAATGAACGGCCAGCAAGTGTTTCGGAATCGGTTTTGAGTGGCCGGAAGAGGCCAAATGTGAAAGTAAACCAAATCTAGGCATGTGATACTTCAAATCGTGGCTTTTGCGATAACCTGATTAACAGTTAGCTAGAAAATAGCCTTACGTCACACTAAAGACAACTGGTAGTGTTCCGGAATTGGTTCCGAGTGTCCCGTCGAAATTGTCAAACCCTGCATTTGACACCTTCAATTTGCAGCGGTTTTGGTTGACCGATGAGCAGTTAACAAGACAATAATGTTAGACCATATTTGGTTCAGCTGGTAGTTACCCGGAATCAGATCCGGGTAGTCAAATGTAAAATTTAATCAAACCCATGGATGCGGTACATCAAATCACGACCAGTCTTGTAAACATTCGACACTTTTTACTACCATCATTTCGTTGCCGCAGTCGGGTGTCAGTCGGCTTTGTTACATCCCACAGTGGTTCCATTTGTTCAGGGAAGCGGTCATAAATCATTTTCTTCGTTTTTTGAAGGGCATAAGCAATATAAGTGACCAGAAATAGCATGTTATGACTAAAAAAGGATGTTCCAGTTCTTTTTCATTATTATTATTATTAATATTTATTAAAGACACTTTACCACTTATGTGGCATTCGTGTCTGACAGTTCATTTTCATGATCATAACTTGATAAATATGAACTTTGAACATTTTCATTTATAATAAATGAGAATATTAAAAAAACCTTTATTTTGCACAGAAATCAGTAATCAAATATTTTTAATTATTATGAAGAGTGGGTCGAGTTCTGAGGAATTTCTGCTAAGTATTGCACGTTAAAACATGTATAGTACGACAGTATCATAATAGATTCTTGTGAATAGAATCAGTATTAGCATTATAATTGTGATTTTATTAGTACATAGGTTCTATTTCTACTGCAATAAAATAAATATATGAAACTGAATATTTTTTTTTCAGAAATAAGGTAGTTTGCATTGTTGAAACACAGAAAAAAATCATCACATATCGAACTAGTATGTATAATTGCAGTACCTAATGCCCAAAAGCGATAATCTTGAAACAATAGTAACAATAGTGCAATTACAGAATCAATTACTTCTGGAATTATTTCAAACAAATAATCAGGATTAATCCACAAAACGTACGTAAAAGGTAATTTTTCAACCATAAATATATTGCTTTACATAGATATATGTCATATAATTCATGGGCCTGCGTTTTGCACAATAAAAAAGATTCAAGTATCTTCCAGTCGTATTTGTTTCTTACAATTGCATTGCAACTGCTATCCAGTATTATAGTACGTGGAATTTTAATCATGTATAGCTCTAACCCAATAAAAGAAATATATACAAATACCCCTCGTCATTGCAATCTAATCGGCGCCTGCTATTTTAAAAGAAATCAATTTGTGCACTAAGATTTAACTTTAATGAATTTATCAAATATTCCGATTTGGGAAGGAAATATGAGGAGTAAATAGGCTCTTTTAGTAAATATTAGTAAAAGAGCGTATTTACTCTTTCTTCTTCCAGTACTACAGTCAGTATCTAAGAATGGATTTTGAGGAAATTTTTTAAATGTTGACAGCAGATGCAAAACTTCTTATCAAATTCGAGAATTACAGAGGTAAGTTTTGACGAGGCCAAATAAGAATGGTTGTTATGCAACTATTGAGGTATGAATACCTCAATACCTCCAGAAGTGTATATTTTGTTCATAATTTAAAAAAAAAAAACCTTTTCAAAGGTTGTTTTCAAATAAAATATCCCTCAATTATTGTAAAAAGCTTTGAAATATCTCCTGTAAAAATTTTAGTCATTTCGGTACGCATTTCAGACAATTACAGAAATACTAGTATATATATATATATATAATTTTGTAGTTATTTTAATACATATTTTTTATAAAAATAACGGGTAACTTCCCATACATCCTGCAAGCTTGTATGCAGATATTTGCAGCTACAACCTTCACAGATTGATTCTCCTACTCAAACCTGATCATTTGCTGGCGGACGATTGATTAAATGTGGTTAAGAACATGTTTGAAATGTTACATGAATTTTTATTATGTATATATTCTATTGGTAAAATTGTGTGCCTATTGCTCACATCCCCATTGGTCTAAAAACATCCAGATCCGGTTTTTTGCGCTTCGAATTGGAAGATAAACATCTATTCTGATTCTCTGCGTTGAAAACCAATTGAAAATCTACTTGGTTTTGTTTTACGAAGACGCAAAGTACAACTCAAAAGTCATGTGATTTTTCGACAAGTTTTTAGAATGTAAGATTGCATAACAATACCCACGCTCTCATGCAAAATATGCAACAGAAACTTACATAAAAATGGATTTTCTGCATTCTTGGGAACATTATTGATTTATAAAAACTATACAAACTCATAAATTAGACAATCAATTTTTCGATTTTTGGCCTATGGCGGTACCACTGTGCATCCGTGCGCTATCGTTACCTCTTACCCACACACAACACGAGCAGTAGAACGAAGATCAATAAACATAAGAAAGGGTCAAATCAATGTCATTTGGCACGATGACATGTATCTAATTCTAGCTTTACGCCTAGATTTTCAGCCAATTCCGATTATGAATGTTCATATTAGTTTATTATTGCATGTTGCATTGAATATGGCACACAGATGGGCAACATAGCTCTTATTATGGAAGAAGACAGGAATAACAAAAGCCGAACCGTCTCCCGAAGCCGCTATCGTGGTAAAGTGCATTCCTTTGACATTTTTGTTTCGAACAGTAGTTTGATTGCTTGTGTTGCGAATGTCGGAGACAAAGGAGGTCGAATATCGACGAAAAGGTTCAAATGACTGTGATCTCTAACAAGACTGATCACGACTTATCGACAACCTGATGGAAAAATAGGGTCAGACCACATTAGATTCCCGGTAGTGTTGCGGGTTCAGCTGTGGCTTCGAAAGTGGAAAAAATACAAAAATAAGAAACAAAACAAATAGCGCTTCAATTCTTTGTTTTTCGTAGGATGAAAATGTCAGTTGGCCTTCGACTGCCGAAGTGTTAACGTGTGTCGATTCGGAGCGCAAGCATACGGTCGAGTTTTTTGTGAATAAGTGGCATCACGGTCGCCCGTGCTAGAGTAGAATCCCGGTTCAAGTGCCGGATGTACTCTTTCTAAAAGTCATCCCAAAACCAGTGGTTTCAGGATGAATACTCACAAAATTCGTGAGAACACGTTTCGAGTGGAATTCTCGAATCTTCCCAAGAAGCCAACCTCTGAGGAGGTACACGCGTTCGTCGCTCAACAGCTCGGTGTAACACGAGCTCAGATGGTAAGACTACAGCTCAGTCACACCGACGAGTGTGCTTTTGTCAAGGTCGTCGACCTAAACACGGCCCAGCGTATTGTGCAGACACACGATAACCAACACGACTACGAAGCGAAAGGAGTGAAATACAAGATCAGAATACGGATGGCGGACGGCGGTGTAGATGTACGGTTGTATGACCTTTCTGAACACATCACCGACGAACAGGTCAGCCGTCACATGGCAGCGTATGGAGAGGTTCTTTCGGTGAGCGAGCTCCTCTGGAGTGACAAACATCACTACGCCGGGATGGCTACGGGTATACGCCAAGTAAAGATGGTTCTGAGAGAACCGATCAAATCGTACATAACGATTGACGGGGAAACGACCTACGTACAATACCCAAAACAAAGACCCACATGTCGGCATTGTGGTGAATTTATGCACACAGGCATATCATGCGTGCACAATAAAAAGTTGTTGGCGCAGAAGATCAGCGTCAACGATCGACTCAAGAGAGGATCGTATGCAGGAGCAGTGAGAGGCTCGGCCGAAGGATTCGCACCTAACAGTATGGAAGGGCAGCCGAGTACGTCGTCGGATGTCAATACAACGTCAGCACAAGTAGGAGATCCAGTACCATCAACATCCAATACAGCGATTTTTCCATCGCTACCAGCGCAAGAAGTATCGGCGGCTCCACCACCGATAGATGTTTCGGTTGTCGGAGAGACATCGGCCTCAATTCCAGTTGAGGATGAGGATGTACTGTCTGCTTCGGGCACGAAGGATCATCAACGTTCAGCCTCGATTGGTGAATTATCATCAATGTCAACCGATGAGAGTTGTAATGGTAATGTATTGGAGAAGTCCATAGTGTGTAATCCGAACGGAGAGTTGGTAGTGGTCGCCACTCCACTGCCGGCAAAGGAACTGGTTGGTAAGCACAAAACTGACAACCCTAACGAGACTAACACTTTCGTCATAGCCAAACGTGGTCGTGGAAGGCCGAAAAAACATTGAAAGTGGACAGGCACAGCTACAGAATTGCAACTATTAACATCAATAACATTACTAATCAGACCAAAATTTCCGCACTTTACAATTTTATCAAACAGCAGGACGCGGACATAATCTTCCTGCAAGAAGTCGAAAATGACAAACTAAATTTGCCAGGCTACAACGTCGTGTCTAATATTGATGTTGCTCGTAGAGGAACAGCAATAGCTCTAAAGCACCATATTCAATTTTCAAACGTAGAGCGAAGCTTGAATTCACGTCTGATTGCTCTCAGAGTGAATGAGTCGATCACACTCGTAAATGTCTATGCTCACTCCGGGTCTCAAAATCGCACTCAGAGAGAAGAGCTTTTTAACTTTACTCTATCGCACTATCTTAGACACAACACACAACACATTATCCTGGGTGGAGATTTTAATTCAGTTATTCGACCCTGTGATGCCACAGGAGATAGTAATTTCAGTTTAGCCTTGAAAAATTTTGTTCAACATCTAAAATTACATGACGTCGGGGTGGGCCCTAATGATGGAAATAGGCAGTTTACATATATCACTCATAATTCGGCATCTCGTATTGACAGAATTTACGTTAGCTCAGGCCTTCGCAACAATCTCAGGAGCATGGACACGCATGTCTGCTCTTTTACTAATCATAAGGCCGTTACGGTGAGACTAACCTTGCCTAACTTGGGAAGGGAGCCAGGGAGAGGTTATTGGTCTCTTCGCCCTTGTGTGCTCTCACCAGAGAACATAGAGGAACTGCAGCTCAAATGGGATTACTGGACCAGGCAGAGACGTCAATACAACTCGTGGATAGATTGGTGGGTAGATTTTGCCAAGCCAAAGCTTAAAACATTCTTCAGGTGGAAAACGAATCAGATGTTCTCAGAACACAATCGCAAATACCAAAATCTTTATGCGCAGCTTCGCGAAGCGTACGACCAATATTATGGAAATGCGGCCATGCTGGTCACCATAAACAAGATCAAAGGTAAAATGTTAAAACTGCAACGTGAATTTAGTATGCTCTTTATCCGAGTTAACGAAACGTGTGTCTCAGGGGAGAAGCTCTCAACATTTCAAATGGCTGAACGTGGGCGAAAGAAAACAACAATTGACCGTTTAGAAATTGCCGAACATCGTGTTTTAGATCGTTCAGAAGAAATTGAAAATTTTGTTTTCGACTATTTTAAAACATTGTACAGCGAACAGGAACAGGAAGTGAATGATGTCTGGTCATGTGACAGGACGGTTCCATTCAACAGCGAAGCAAATCTTAACTGTATGAATGAGATAACTACTGAAGAAATTTACACGGCCATAAAAACAAGCGCTTCCTGGAAAGCAGCCGGCCCTGATGGGATAACAAAAGAATTTTATTTGAAGTGTTTCGATGTTATGCATAGACACTTGAATCTAATCCTCAATGAAGCCTTACAAGGAAATATTCCCGACAAATTTTTGGATGGTGTGATAATACTCATCAAGAAAAAAAATTCTGGCAACACTGTTAAAAGCTTCAGACCGATCTCGCTTTTAAACTTCGACTCGAAAGTTCTCTCTAGAATTCTCAAAAGTCGTCTGGAACTCATTCTCAAAGAGAGTGAAGTTCTCAGCCCATCACAGAAATGCTCGAATTCTGGCAAAAATATATACCAAGCGACTCTTGCCATTAAAGACAGGATAGTCAAAATGCGTGAATCAAAAACTAAAGGAAAATTAATTTCTTTTGATCTCGACCACGCCTTCGATAGGGTGGATCACCGTTTCCTATTTCGAACAATGTTATCGATGGGAATCAACCCAACGTTAATAGATCTCTTCTCGGCAGTATATGCTCGCGCCAAATCAAAACTTCTTATAAACGGACACTTATCTCCAGAAATTCAAATCAAACGTTCTGTTCGCCAAGGTGATCCACTTTCAATGTTACTATTCGTACTTTATTTGCAGCCTTTAGTGCACCGACTGGATCAAATTTGTGATGGACAAGATGACCTTGTAGTAGTGTATGCGGACGACGTCTCAGTGATCACGACATGCTTAAACAAAATTGAAAGAATTAAACATCTTTTTGAGTCATTTGGGAGATGCTCCGGGGCCGTGCTGAACTTGAACAAAACAGATTCTATCAACATCGGCTATCTCAGAGCAGGAGAATCTCGCACCGTGTCATGGCTACAAACTTCAGAAAAAATCAAAATTTTGGGCATCACCTTTTGCAATTCAGTTAGACTAATGCAAAAATTGAATTGGGACTCTTTAACTGCTAAGTGTGGGCAGCTTTTGTGGCTGCACAAAATGAGGGATTTAACACTGCAGCAAAAAGTAGTGCTGCTAAATACCTTTATTACTGCAAAAATTTGGTATGTCTCATCAGTACTTGCTATGAACAAATTACATGCCGCTAAACTGACATCGATAATGGGATCCTTCTTGTGGAATGGAATGGCTCTGCGTGTGCCTATAACGCAACTGGCTTTGCCTTATGAAAAAGGGGGGTTAAATCTTCAATTGCCTAGTATCAAATCGAAAGCACTTCTCATTAGTCGTCATTTGAAGGAAGCAACGTCAATTCCTTTCTACACGTCATTCATAAGCAACACTCAAAACCCACCTAACCTGAGCTCACTCCCGGCCAACTCACCATGTTTAAAACAGGTATGTCAAGAAATTTCGTATCTCCCAGATCTAATCAAAGATAACCCTACATCGGATGTACTGCACAAGCACTTTTTGAGTCTCCTAGAGCCTCCTAAAGTGGTAGGTAAGTACCTCAACTGCGACTGGATGGCCGTCTGGCGAAACATCAAATCAAGGTATCTATCTTCAAGTGAAAGGAGTTTTTATTTCATTCTCGTGAATGAAAAAATTGCTCACGGTGAACTTCTGTTTAGAATGCAAAGGGTAGATTCAGCCATTTGTGCTTTCTGCAACTCTTGCAATGAAAGCCTAGTGCATAAGATAGCAATATGTCCAAGAGTTGCGCCATCCTGGCGTATACTCCAGCGAGAATTAGTAACAATCTATCCGAGTAAGACATTCAGTGTTGAGGATCTAATCAGACCATCAATGAAAATTAATCGAAATGATAAGATCAAGATACTTAAACTATTCATCAATTATGTCATATGTATTAACGAAAGTAATAACCATATTGACACAGCTGCACTTCAGTCCTTGCTGAGTAATATTTTGTAGAATTAGATTTAGTAATAATTGTATTTACATGATTTGATTTGTAATTGTACATACTGAACTGAATAAAATTTTTATAAAAAAAAAAAAAAATGGGAGCCACATGCTTAATAAGGGAACCAGTACCCTAGCAATAAAATATTCTCAGACCATAATTGGGACAACCGGTAGTGTCATGGTCCATGACTCATGGAATCAGATCCGGCTATCCCACCGGAAAATAACCAAATATAAAAATGAACCAAACCCATACATACGACACATCAGATCGCAGATTTTTTGATAAAGAAAATAGCCTTAGATCACATTAGAGACTAGCTGTTGTGTAGCAGAACCAACGTTCATGCGAAAACTTAAATCGTGGCTTTGTTTAATGGCCTGACAAACATTAGGTATGAACAACAGTGACGAATAGGTCTAAGTTCTCATATATGAGAACAAAATATAGACAAAACTAAAGCGATCTCATCAAATCGTACCATTTCAGATTCCTAAGGTGTAAAGTTATAGCAGGATGAGTCAACGTTAAATGGAAAAATAAGAATTTGATCGCGTCAACAGAAGATGGTGGCTGTTTTAAAGAATTTTGAGCTCTAAAACTATGTAAAATAATTTGGTATGGGAAATATGTTCGGAGTCCATCAGAGTATCCAAGATTGCGGCCCAAAGTCCAAGATAATGGCCCAGTATTCAAGTTAGTGCCTATTTTAGAGGATTTTTAATTCTTGCGTTGTGGGCATATTTTGTATGAAAATATGTCCAGAATTCAAAATTTGTAATCAGAAAGCCCAAGCTGTGCGCTGTTTCACAAGGTCTGCAATATGACTATAGTTTGAATGGGGAAGCCGGTCTATAGTTTGAATGGGAATGCCGGTCTTCGTCCAAAACTGGTAACCAGAAAATCATAAACGACATGCCAAAATTCAATACGGCGACTATTTTATGTAATTTTAGGTGCAGAGTCCAAAAATGAATACAAGAATATCCAAAATGGTGTCTCAATGTTCAAGATGGCGGTTAGTTTAGTTAAGGTAGATATCCGGAGTCAGAAAATGATGACCGGAAAATCTAAAATGACGTTTCAAAATTTTGCGGCTTCATGACACTTGTTTGGTTTGAGTTTTGGATCATTGTCTTATATTTTCTGAATATTGGATGTTATGCTAATATAAAATGTATCCATATTGAGTGGATTTAGCAAGCAGTTTTAATTTTGTATATATGTCAATGGCATCAAAATGTCGCTCGAGTTTTGTTGAAAGGATATTTTAAAGCACGAGAAAGGCACCATCACCGCTAGGTGGATTAATTAGGGTTTTTTCGAACTAGGAAGATTAGAAGTTTTTTTCAACAACTTCAGCTCTTTTTTTTCAGGAATTTTCATCCACGTATCCCTCCACATTTTTTTAAAATAATTTCTTCTAGGAATCATACAAGGTTTTACTAGACGTTTTCAAAGGGATTTTGATTTCAAACAATCCTGCAGATATTGCTTAAGGAATTCTTTCAGGGGTTCTCTCGGAAATTCTTCCATTATTTTTATGTGAAATTTTAGAAAGAATATCTTAGAAATTTTCTGACGGGATATCCGAAGCAATTCTTGTAGGAATCTCTGAAAAAATTCCGGGTAATACTTCAGGAGTAGTATTTTAAAGATATTTTTTACAGGAACTTGTGAAGAACTCTGTGGAAGATTTTTTGCAAAATCTCCTTGCTGTAATCATCACACAAGGTTTTACTAGATTTTTTAAAGAGATTTTGTTTTCAAACAATCCTGCAGAAATTGCTTAAGGAATTTCTTCAGGGGTTCTCTCGGAAATTCTTCCATTATTTTTATGTGAAATTTTTGAAAGAATATCTTAGAGATTTTTTGACGGGATATCCGAAACAGTTATTGTAAGAATCTCTGAAAAAAATCCAGGTGGTACTTCAGGAGTAGTATTTTAAAGATATTTTTACAGGAACTTGTGAAGAACTCTGTGGAAGATTTTTTGCAAAATCTTCTTGCTGAAATTCTTGAGGAAATTCCTTAAATTCTGTAGAAGCCTCTGGAAATGTTGTTGGCTGGATCCATAAATGAATTTCAGAAACACTCCGAGCAGAAAGAATCTCTGAAGAAATTTATAAAAGAAAATCCAGTGGAAATATGAGGAAATAATTTTTAATGAATCTCCCGAGGAATATCTGAAGAAATTCCGGAAAATTTATCGAAGGAATCCAAGGAGAAATTTCTGAAAAGGAATACCTGCAAGAAAACCCTCTGTAGGAAAGTTTATTGAGGAATTTTTAGAAAAATTCCTAAAAATCCTTTAACACTCCCACTGCCATGCTATAAATCACTTACACCAACTGCCATGCCTCAAAACAGTGGGAACGGTATTTTTCAAACGCCAATATCTCAGCCGTTTTTCATCCGATTTACAAAATTTTTGAAGCAATGAACTTTCCCAGCCTTCTAGATGAATATAAAATTTTCAAACTATGGCTTAGACCAAAGTTCTATTTTTGAGTACTCAAAAACTCGGAGCAAGTACCTTAAAAAATGCTGTTTTTCTGGAGCCATTCCGAATGTAAAGTAGTTTCCACACATATTTTAATGTTGATTTGCACATATTGATAAAGCAAAATTATTGCATAGAAATATATGGAGATACTCAATATTTAAGACTATAAAATCTTCACAAAATTACGTATAATACAGAAAAATTTTATATTCGGTTTGAACTTTACATTCATCGCGACAACCCCTGTGTTTATTGCTTCAAAACAATCACGTGTACATGAGAAAACTTTTTCCAAACGATTGTGAAAAGTGTAAATCTTATAAACTACAAAATTTTCTCAAAATCACGTATAATACAGGAAATTTGTATTTTCAGTTTGAACATCACGTTCATCGTGACAATCCTCATGTTTTGTGGCATAAACATAATCACGTGTACAAAATAATACATTTACAGGTCAATGAGGTCAAGTATGAACCATAAAAACTACAAAATCTTCACAAAATTACGTATAATACAGAAAAATTGTATATTCAGATTGAACTTAACATTCATCGAGACAACCCCCTATGTTTTATTGCTTGAAAACAATCACGTATACATGAGAAAACTTTTTACAAACGATTGTGAAAAGTGTGTGTCTTAGGAACTACAAAATCTTCACAAAATCCCGTATAATACAGGGAATTCGTATTTTCAGTTCAAATTTTACGTGCATCGTGACAATCCCTGTATGTTATAGCTTGAAAACAATCACGTGCACATAGGAAAACTTTTTCAGAGTAGTTGTGAGAAGAGTGAACCATTATAACTACAAAGTTTTCATAAAATTACGTATAATGCAGAAGTTTTGTACATTCGGTTCGAACTTTACATTCATTGTGACAATCCTTGTGTTTTATTGTATCAAACATCTTCACAAAATTACGTATTTTACAAAAAAAAAATATTCGGTTTGATCTTCACATTTGTCGCAACAATCTCTGTGTTTGATTGCTTGAGATATGTTTATGTGTACATAAGAATACTTTTCCAGAGCGATGGGGATTAGTATGATTCTTAGAAACTACCAAATCTCTACAAAATTACGTATAATACAGATTATTTTTATATTCGGTTTGAACTTCTCATTCATCGTGATAATCTCTGTGCTTCATTGCTTGAAAAGAAGCACATGTACAGTGACCCCACAATTTATAAATCGGCAAAAATGACCACAGTTTATGGATCACTCCATTTGATCAACATGGTGATTCATAAATAGTGTACAAAATTAAGGTGATTCATCGGTGTGGGGTACAGTGGTACATGAGAATACTTTTTCAAAACGATTGTGAAAAGTGTGTGCTTAGAAACTACAAAATCTTCACAAAATTATGTATAATGCAAGAAATTTGTATTTTCGGTTTGAACTTCACGTTCATCGCGACAACCCTTGCTTTATTGCTTGAAAACAATGACGTGTACACCAGAAAACTTTTTCTAAGCGATTGTAAGAAGTAAGAATCATAGATTCTACAAAATCTTCACAAAACTACGTATAAGTCAGTTTATTTTTGTTTTGAACTCAACTTCAATCACGACAACTCCTTTAGGTCGTTTGCAATGCTGTTTAATTTCGTATGATGACTTTCAAAATAAAACAAGAACTTTAACAGCATGTCAGGAATTTGTTAAGAAAACTTTCTTGGGATTTCCTAAGCAATTCCTCATGGGATTGCTTTTGGGATTCTTCATTGGATTTATTCAGGAGTTCATCCTGGGATTATTATAAAATTTCATCCAAGAATTCCCCAGGAACATTTTCAAGAATTTCTTCAGGAATTCCTCTTGAAATTCTTTCAGGAACTCCTCCAGGAATAATTTATTTATTTATTTATTTATTTGACTATGTCTTCAGCAGTAGCTGTACAGACTGAGTAATTATCCTACTACCTAATACTAGCTTTAAACCTATTTCTACTTATTACAAAATCAAACGATTCAACAGTGTTCAACAATTTAAAACATTTCTCTAAAGGATTGTTCTGACCAAAGAGCGTCCGATGTCCAGGGATCCAAAACGACAACCTTTGACGAGTACGGCGTACAGGTACTAAGAAGTTAGCTTGTTCCAGTAGCGAAGGGCAGTCGATCCGGTTTGTAACAATATCGTAAGCCAACATTCTTTGCAGGAATACTCGTCGATCTTTGAGGGATTCAAGTTTGATCAGTTGGCGCCGCTGCTCATACGGGGGCAGCCTTAGCGGATCATTCCAAGGTAATCGCCGCAAAGCGAAACGGACGAAGCTACGTTGCACTCTTTCAATATGCATGATATGCACTTCATGATGTGGCGCCCAGATCTGGACAGCATATTCGAGCAAGCTGCGAACAAGCGCGCAATACACAGCTTTTAGGGCATACACATCGCGGAACTCGGAAGCATTTCGACGAATAAAGCCTAACACAGCAAAAGCTTTTGCCGTGGTCGTTGTGATGTGTTCATTAAAGCTCAGCTTACAATCCATTATCACGCCCAAGTCCTTAATCGTTGTAACGCGTTCCAATATGACACCGTTGGCTGTGTACTCAAAGTTTAATCGTCCCCGCGATTTGTTGAAACTTATTACCTTGCACTTCAGAGCGTTCATCTCCATTCCATTTGCGACACACCATTCTGCTACAGTGTCGACATCTTGCTGCAAGGCGGCACAGTCAACCATTGAACTAACAACTCGATATATCTTCAAATCATCTGCGTACAAAAGATGATTTGACATCAAACGGTAAGTCAAGTCATTGACAAATAGGATAAAAATTAGTGGGCCGAGGTGGCTTCCTTGCGGCACGTCGGACGGTGTTTCAAAAGACGCCGATTTTGCTGATCTCAGTTTGACGTATGCGGATCTGTCTCGAAGATATGAGCGTAACCACATTATCAACCAATCGGGGAAACCTAAGCGCTCAAGCTTTTTCATCGCTAACTCGTGGGGAACTTTATCGAAAGCTTTAGAAAAGTCGACGTATACACTATCCACTTGAGAACGCTTTTCTAAAGCAGAGTTTAGTGCGCTAGCATACACCATCAGGTTTGTGGTAGTAGACCTATTCTTCACAAAACCGTGCTGATTTTGCGATATTATCGGCTTCGCCGCAGAGTACATACGATTGTGAACCAAAAGTTCGAGCGTCTTGGCTAAACAGCTAAGAATGGAGATTGGTCTATAGTTTCTAACGTCGTGGGAGTTACCGGCTTTATGAATGGGCGTGACGGCGGACAGTTTCCATGCTTCCGGAAAAACGGCTTCCGAGAGTGACATGTTGAATATTCGGCAAACAGGCGGTCCAAATGATTCGGCGCAACGTTGAATTAACGCAGGGGGAAGTTTATCCGGTCCGGGCCCCTTGGACGAATCAATACATTTCAGTGTTTTTGTGACTTCTTCTACGGTTAGTGTAGGCAACGGCAGATGGATGTTAAACGACGGCAAGGTTTCTATCAGGTCCGGAGAGTTCGGCGGAGGAACAACATTGTAAACCGATTTGAAATAGTCAGCGAGAAGCTCAACTGATCCTTCTGTGTCATGGCTTTTTGTATCGCCAAGAGACAGTTCTGAAGGAATGAACTGCGTGTCTTTTCTACGTTTGAAGAAACGCCAAAAAGAGGAGGGATCGGTCTTGACCACATCTTCAATTCGGTTGATGTACTCACGGAAAGCAGACGTCACATTTTCGTTATATTCAACCTCGAGGTTTCGTAGATGATACTTGTTTTGGTCAGTACGGCTGCGAAGAAATCGACGGCGAGCCTTGCGAAGAACGTTTCGTTGATGTCGAAGCTCGGCATTCCACCAAGGCTGGCTGTACGAGTGGTGCAAATTAGGTCTGCGAAGAGGAGTGTGTCTGCTAATAGCTGCGAACACCAGATCGTAAAAAATGGCAACAGCTTCGTTGACGTTTGCTCCGTCAAATAAATCGTTCCAATTCAGCAAACGTAGATCCTCACAAAGTGCTTCATAATCACATCGATTGAAGTCAAAATCTTGGCTAATGGGAACTGCGTCGTAGTCCACACTTGCACTGTGGGCGGTCAAGCGTAATACAAACGGTTTGTGGTGACGGTCAGAGGGTAAAATACAGGAGGGCGCTTCAATTAGCTCAACTTCTCTGCTATTCTTCACAAATGCTAGGTCAAGCAGTCTATCGTTAGTATTGCGAACGTTGCAAATCTGATATAGTCCACTAGCTACCATGCTTTCCACGAATACAACCTCTTGCTCCGAAGACGCGTTAGTTGGAAGGTAAGCATCGATATCGTCATCATAAGACCAGAGTAATCGGGGCAGATTGTAATCACCAACAATTACAACGGAATCTCCGCTGGCCGCTTTGTTGATAATTTGATCCACGCAATCGGAATGAGCTGCATATTTACCAGGTTCGCTGTTAGGTCTTAAATAGATCCCGCATACAAAGAGAGAATTAGACGATAACGATACTTTTACGACGACTTGCTCCAAAGAATCCGACCTATCAAGGGCAACAGCTGCGCTAGATAGTGACTTTTTAACAGCAACGATCGTACCTCCTCCTCTTTGCAAACGACTTGTCGCACAGTTTCGGTCACAGCGGTAGACATTGTAGTTAGATGACAGCTCAGCGTTATTCACGTCGTTGCACAGCCATGTTTCGGTCAGCACGATAATGTCCCAGTCACAAGTAGCGGTTTGCAGGAAAAACTTATTAGTTTTGGTTCTCATCCCACCAACATTTTGATAGTAGATGGTACATGGAACGTTCACTCTATTCGATGGAGGAGGCGAGTTGACGACGTGGGGCGATGAGATTCCAATCTCTGAAGGGAGCGAACTATCGAGGTGAACAGGTTCCTCAGGAATAGCCAGTTCCACCGAAACTAACGATGGAGGACTGATGGTCCTTACGGTGTCTCGGACAAAACCGCAAGGTTGGGTGTCGCGGTTGCAGGTCTCCAAAAAAACTGCTTATTGCTCCTACTATCTTCGAATTCTCGAAAACGGATCTCGCGTGGCCAGGTTTCCGATGCTAGAGCAGTAGACTTGAGTTCGAGTGGCACACCAATTTTGTACGACACAAATGTTAACGTTCTAATATCTTTACCACGAGGGATTAGTTTTGTCACCTGCAGATTTTTTGTTTTCAACTGGGATTCTACAAGCTCGACAACTTTGCTCTCAGGCACCTCAGGCAAAATACCTGACAGGTACAACCAGAATTTGGCGGAATCTTGCTCAGCAGCTTCTGGGACAACCAGATCGGCGATAGCAGCACTCGTTCCAACGCCGCACATAGCTTTTGCTGGGCGCCGTGGAACTAAATCATCATCATCACCATCGTTCTCACGAAGACGCTTGCTTCTACTTGATGGTGCATGCGGTGTATGATAGAGTGAAGCTGGAGTACGGGGCACAGAGTTGATCAGGGTTTTAAAATTAGAACGAATTTCGGTTTTGATGTCTGCCAGAATGCTATCTCGAATTTCATTTTTCATTGACTCGATCACAGATTCGTTTGCTTTGTTGACTGACACCAACGAGTTAGCAAAACGTGCTTTGGCGATCAGGTTTTTACAAGCCGTGCACACTCAAACTAGATGCATGCAGGAACGAACTGATGCGACTGCATCTTCGGGTATACAGGAACATCGCATGCAAACCACCGATGAGCAGAAACCGCCGCACTTAACGGACTCGCCGCTGATATGATTTGCACATTTCTCACAAATTTCCGACATAACGATCAAACTGGCTACACTGCCTCAATGCCACTAGGGACGGATAGATGGCTTACTCCAAAAAGCAATCGACGATGATCCCAGTAACAGAGGCAAGTGTGTGCGAGTGTGAGAGCGAAAAGAAAAATCTAAACTCACGTGTTAGAACTCAACTGGTAGTGGATGAAACGATGACGTCAGCGATGACTGGCTGGTTGATGTTGGAGAACGCAACACAGGCACACACAGGTAGATTGACGGTTTGATCAGTGATGAATGGCGAGATGCGATTATGACGATCGGCCGATGTGTTCGGTTCGGGGTGTTCGGATATGCGTAGTGATGAAACAGGGCGGGAAACGGACTTGTATTCGGCAGGTGAAATCTTACAGTATTTGTTTGACCACACAGATTTATGTTTATGTTTATGTTTATGTTTATTTATATGTTTCATCTGACAATATGTCTTAATGAAAAAGTAATAAAAATATTAATAAAAAAAACTCCTAACATTGACATTAACAGGAAAAAAAATCTCACCATAAGTAGTCACAATACACAAGCACAATAACAATAATCAAATAATTAAAATACTAAGAATATCTTACGAACTATCATAATCAACGCTGACGTCTATTCTCCTCATGCAGCAGCCGTTCAATCCGATGTCGGAAGCTTAGGGTAGAGCAGTTAAAATCGAACACTACGTAGTACTCATTAAAGCGTGACGACATATACCGTACAGGGTCATGTAGTGCGTAATTCGTTGCTCGAGCTGGGAGATACAGAATGTTCCTAGTACGAAGGGGTCTCTCTGGAGCATATAATTGTAGTTCGGCAAGAATTCCAGGAGAATCAATTTCACCAACCAGAACTTTAGCTACAAATACTGCTTGAGCGATCGACCTCCTGTGTTCCAGCGTGTCTATACCCAGCAGCTGACAACGGTGTTCATAAGGCGGGAGGTTGTTCGGATCGTTCCAAGGCAGATGGCGCAGGGCATACCGAACAAATTTCTTCTGGATCGACTCCAATCGAGATATCCAAATTCTTTGGTACGGACACCAGATGATCGATCCAAACTCTAACAGAGAGCGAACCAGAGAGCAGTACAGTGCTTTAAGGCAAAGTGGGTCACGAAATTCGTCGGCAATCTTGAATATGAAACCTAGTTGCCTGCTCGCTCGCGTAACCATGTCACAGTAATGGGGCCTAAAGGATAGAGCGGAGTCGAATAATATTCCGAGATCGCGAGTAACTTCCACGTGCTGAAGTGACACATTGTTGATCGTATAATCAAACAATATTGGTTTTTGCCTACGATGGAAACTGATGGAGTTGCATTTGTGCACGCTGAGTGTGACGAAGTTTCTACTGCACCATTCACTGAAGTCATTAATAAATTCCTGCAGCTGCAAACAATCTAGAAGGCATCGTACTACTACGAAAATCTTAACGTCGTCTGCGAAGAATATGCGGCATCCATTTGGAAGCACGAACCCCACATCGTTCAGGAAAATGGAGAAGAGAAGTGGTCCCAAGTTACTACCTTGAGGAATACCCGAGCTGTTATTAAAGCAGTCGGAGTGAGCTGATCCTAATCTGACACAGAGTTTGCGATTTGTCAAGTATGATTTAAACCACTGCACCAAGCTCGACGAAACCCCAAGTTTTCCAAGCTTCGCTAGTAATATGGAGTGATCCACACGGTCAAATGCAGCCTTCAGGTCGGTGTAGATGGTGTCCACTTGCGCTCCCGATTCAATATTGCGTAGGCAAAGAGAGATGAAAGGAGCAAGGTTCGTCGAGATCGATCTTTTCGGGTAGAAGCCGTGCTGGTCCGGTGATATGTAGTTTTTGCAGTGACCAAAGAAAGCATCGTAAACGATTATCTCCAGTACTTTGGAGCAAGCACAGAGCGATGTAATCCCTCGGTAATTCTCTGCGTTCTGCTTGTCACCTTTCTTGAAAACTGGAAACATGAAAGAAGATTTCCACCGGTCCGGAAATGTGCGCTGAAGCAAGGACAGATTATACAGTTTTACTAATAGCAAGATGAGCTCAGCAGTGCATTTCTTCAGGATACATGGTGGGATATTATCTGGTCCTCCAACATTAGAATGCTTCAACTTGTTGATAGCCAAATCAACCATCTCTGGAGTAATAGTGAAGACGTTGAACGCGAAGACATTGCTAGGTGTATTGCTGAGTGCCAGATCAACTTGATCATTAGTGGCGGTGGTGTCGTTGAATACTTGCTTAAAGCGGTCTGCCAGCAAGTTACTCTTGTCGAGTGCAGAATGAGCACGTCTTTCACCCAGGAAAATTTCGGCAGGAAGGCCTTCCTCATTTTTCTTGGTTTTCACGAACGACCAGAATGCCTTAGGATTACGATGGAGCCTATACTGCATGCGTCTTGTGTAGCGTTTGTAGAGATAACGATTGTAGCTGCGATAATCATTGCTTGCCAGGGCAAAGGCGCGTTTGGTGAATGCATTCTTATTTACACTATATTTCCTAAGTGCTTTGGACCTTAACCGTTTCAACTTTCGCAAATGTCCATTACCCCATACTGGCTTGGGAGTTGGACGTCGTTGAGGAACATGATCTGCAATTATCTGACTCATTGTATGAGTAAATTCGTCAACAGCCTCATTAACACAAGAACACGTGTCGAGAAAATTCCAGTCAACTTGCGTGAGTGCTTGCGTTATGGAATCAAAATCCGCTCTGGAGAAGTCCAGAGCCAGCGCATCTTCAATATTTTCGTAGAGAATGGGAACAGAGATATTAATCGCTATTTCTAAAGCGGGATGATCAGCATCAAGATTGACCAAGGGCACCATCGCTTCGGAAACAGAACAGTCAGAGAGAGCAGCTTCATTCACCAGTAGCAAGTCAAGCATCCGAGAATTGCGATTCAAAACTGTGTTGATCTGGACCAAGCCGTGGAAGTCTAAACCATCCAAAAGGGTGCAAGTTGATACTGGCATACTAGAACGGAGTACGTCGATGCATGGTACTTCGTTTTCCTGCACGATCCACACTAAGCCAGATTGGTTGTAATCGCCACAGAGAAGAGCCAAGTCATTGTTGTCCAGTCTAGACAACACAGCACCAATGGAGTTGATGTGGTTGTCAACGTATACCATGTCAGTTTTACGATCTGGCGGTAAATACTGGGCACCAACGCTTACACATCGACCAGATAGCTTGATTTTAACCCATAGTTGCTCAACCGAGGCGCTAACAAGAGCTGAGTCAAGGAAACAGCTGGAGCAACGGCGGGATGCAGCGAGCGATGGTGAAATTCTTATTGGAGATTTTCGATGTGACGGCAGCGCTTGAGTGTAGTGGTCAGTGGGTACAGGCGGAGAGCGGCGAGGTGGGAATGATTGCTGGAGGAGGCAATGGCGGTGTGAGCTGAGCTTCCACTCTCAAGCCAGCTCGGATTTATTCGAAAATCACTAATCCTACCTGTACAGAACTGATACCAACTATTGAGGGCGGATGATTGATGATGTCGGAGCGGTTTTAGCGGTGATCGGTGATTTTATTACGTTTGAGCAGAGAGTAGATCGGGAATTTTACGCAGCGATACAAAAACAACACAAGAGCCAAACAGCAGTGATGCCAGAATCCAGTACTTTCTCCAGGATTCCCTTAGGAATGCCTCTTGAAATTGATTCCGGAGTCCCTCCTGGGGTCTTCAGGAACACCTGCAGGAATTCCTTCAGGAGCTGCTACAGGGATTCCTCTAGGAGTACATCCACTCTTTCTCCAAGAATTCCATCTGCGATTTATTCAGAAACCATCCTGGGATTCCTCAACGAATTTGTTCAGGGATTCTCTAGAAATTCTTCCAGTGATTTATCTGGGTATTGCTGCAGGGATTCCACTAAAAATTCGTCCAGCAAATCCTTCAGAAATGCCTCTAGATATTCCTCTAAGGATCCCTCCAGAAATTCTGCAAGGAATTCTTCTAGAGATTCCTGCAGGAGTTTCTCCAAAGATTCCTCCGGGAATCCCTACTTGTTTTCCGCTAGGATATCCTCTAAAAACTCCTCCAGGAATTCCAGGAATTTCTCCAGGAACTGTTTAAGGATTCCCTTGGTAATTCCTGTTGAAATTGCTTCCGGGTCTCCTTCTGGAGATTCTTCAGGAATTCCTCTAGGGATTTCTTCAGGAACTGCTACAGGGATTGCTCCACGAAGTCTTCTAAGGATTCCTTCAGAATTTTTACGAATTCCTTACGAGATTCCTCCAGAAATTTCGCCAGGAAGAGTTCCTCTGGAGATTTCTTCAGGAATTCGTACAGACATTCTACAAGGATGTCCTCCAGGGATCCCGCCAAGTTTTCTTCATGCAATCCTGCAGGACTTCCTCAAGGCATTCCTCTAGGAATTGCTTCAGGGATTCCTCCAAGAATTCCATCAGGAATTTCTCTAGAAATTCCTATAGGAATTTTTCCAGGAATTCTTCAAGGGATTCCTCCAAGGGTTTTCCCAGATACTTCTGCAGGAATTCCTCTAAAGATTTCTCCAGGAATTACTTCAGGGATTTCTCCAAGAATTTAACTACGAATTCTCCTAGGCATTCTTCCAGGAATTTATTCAGGCATTTTTCTAAGAATTCCAATTTGAATTTTTGAAGAAATCTCTCCAGGATTTTTTCCAGCGCTGCCTTGAGGAATTCCTCCAGATATTCCTCCAATAATTGCTCCAAGGGATTCCCCGGGAGATTCTTTCCTACCAAAAGTTTCTCTTGGAATTGCGTCAGGAATTTTTCCGGGGACTTCTCTAGGAATTCATGCAGGCAGGATTTCATCCAGGAATTTCGCTAGGGTCTCCTCGAGGAATTCCTCCAGAATTTACCAAAGAAATTTCTTCAGAGATTCTTCAAGATTTTCCTCCAGGAATTGCTGCAGCTATTCCTCCAGGAATTATGCTAATTTATCCAAGAACTTCTTCAGGAATTTCTCCACGAATTTCTCCAAAGATTCCCCTAGGAATTTGTCAAAAAATCGTTCGAGAATTTCCCAACGAATTCTTCTAGAAATTCCTCTAAAATTCATCCAGGAATTTCTCAAGGGATTATTACAAAATTTTCCGGCAGAGTTCCTCTAGAGATTCCTCCAGAAATTCATCCAGTAACTGTTTCAATAAGTTCTCAAGAGATTCCTCCAGGTAATCTTCCTAGAATTCCTCCAGAAATTCCCACAAAAATACTTCCGGGAATTCCTCCAGGAATTCCTCCAGGATTTTGTCCAGGAACCCTGCAAGAAAAAATCCGGTTTTTTCCAGGAATTGACTCAGGAATTGCACCTGGACATTCTTCAGAAATTATGTCAGCAATTTTTACAGAAATTCTCCAGAAAATCCTTAGGAATTTCTTCAGAAATTCTTGCAGGAAATTCTCCACGAATACCTTCAGGATTTTTCAGGGATTTCTTCAGGTATTTCTCCTGGAATTACTCCAAATATTCTTTCAAGAATTGTTTCAATGATTCGTCCAGAAATTTCTCCATGAATTTCTCCAGGGCGTCTCCCGAGAATTCCTCTAAGAATTCCCCTAAGAATTTAAGATTTCTTCTGCAATCCTTCCAGGGAATTTTCCAAGAATACCTTCAGGAATTCCTCTTGAGATTCCTTTAGGAATTGCTTTAGGGATTCCTCCCGGGATTTATCACAAATCCCCTATGGATTCCTTTAGAGAATAGTTCAATAATTTCTTCAAAGATTTCTCCGCGAATCCCTTTAGAAATTCGTCTAGAAATTTTGAAAGACACTACACCGTCTTCAGCCAGAGGCTGCACAGACTGAACATTACATACACGAAACAACGTACAACACACATAACACCCAGTGGCACCGTTTGACGAAAAGTTTTCCCCGACTGGAGCGGGAATCGAACCCGCACTCCAAGGCTTACGAAACGCCTAGACGACTGACGCCGCTAACCGCACGGCCACGAAGCCCACAATTTCCCAGGAATTTCTCAAGGGATTTTTTTTTCAGATATAGAAAAATAATATAAATCTTCCAGAATTCCAGGAAATCCACCAGAAATTCTTGAAATGATTCTTCCAGGGAATCCTTCTGGGATTTCTCAATGGATTTTTCTAGAAATTTCTTCAGAAATTCCTTCCAGGAACCATCTGGAGATTTCGCCAGAAATTGCTCAAAGAATTCCACCAGGTATTTATCCAGGAATTGCTGCTGGGTCTCGTCGAAGAATTCCTCCAGAGATAACGCCAGGAATTTATTTAGAAGTTGCTCCAGGAATTTCTTCAGGATTGTTTTTAGAGATTTTTTCAGGAAGTGCTCCAGGGATTCCTCCAGGAATTCCTTTATGGATTTCTCCAAAAAAAATCTTCAAGGATTCCTTCAGTTATTTCTACAAGATTTCCTCCGGGAATTCCTCAAGAGATTTCTTCAGAAACTTTTCTAGGGATTCCTCCCAGAATTCTTTCCCAGAATTGCGGTCGAATGACCTAGAGCTCTGAAAACTATCAAATCATCTGTCTTCCTTTCATATTGTTTTTCTTGGGAAATGTCCCATCCTGGAGAATGGATTTCTAGGGATTGGGTCTTTATGGGGAAAGTTGCTCTGGGGAATGGGTTTCTTGGGATTGACATACAATCTTCTTATGTACTTGATTATTTTCCAGCAAAACAGCAATAAGTGTGACAACGGTGATTGCTGAGCTCGAACTAAAAATACATTTTTCTTGCATTATACGTAATCAGTGGTATCTCGTTACCTGTTCAAGGACCCTAAACCTAGAAATTTTAAGGAGCTCGCGATTAAAATCAAAATAGAAATGTACGAAGTAAGATAATCTTGTCATGACCTACTAATGTTCTTAAGGAATCGACTGTTGATCTTATGTTTTGAGGTTATGGCTTTCAGTCTTGGAAGAAAAACTCAAAAACGGATTGTTAAGTCTTCATCCGACTTTTCGGTCACAATATAGTGACCGAAACGTCGGATGAAGACTTAACAATCCGTTTTTGAGTTTTTCTTCCAAGACTGAAAGCCATAACCTCAAAACTACTAATGTTCATTAAATTCAAAAATGTCTATTTGGTGAACAGCTAGGTTTGAGGTTGGGGAACTTCCACGGTACGTAATATCGTGGAGATAAGGATTATACATTTAAAGTTTACAAGCTTCTCACAATTATTCTGGAAAGTATTCTCATGCACACTTGATCGTCTTCAAACAATTAACCACAGGGGTTGCCACGACGAGTGTGAAGTTTAAACTGAAAATACAAAATTTATGTATTATGCGTAACTTTGAGAGATTTTGTAGTTTATATGAATCAAAATTCTTTCAATTGTTTAGGAAATTTGTTCTCATGTTCTTGTGATTGTTTTCAAAAAAAAAAAAAACACAGTGGTTATCGCGATAAATGTTGAGTTCGAACCGCAAATAAAAATTTCCTGTATTATACGTAATTTTGTGAAGATTTTGTAATTTCTTAAATTCACACTTCTTACAATCACTCTGAAAAGGTATTCTTATGTACACGTGATTGTTTTCAAGCAATCAAACACAAAGGTCGTCGCGACGAACGTGAAGTTCAAATCGAGAATTAAAATTCCCTGTGTTTCACGTATTTTTTTGAAGATTTTGTAGTTTTTAAGAATCATACTTATCCCATCACTCTGGAAAAGTACTTTCATGCGCATGTGATTGTTAAAAAAAATTATAATACAGGGGGGTTGTCGCGATGAATGTCGAGTTCCAACCACAAATGCAAACTTCCTGTATTATACGTAATTTTGTGAAAACTTTGTAGTTTTGATGATTCATACTTCTTCCCATGACTGCGCTGTGAAAATATTTTCTTATGTATGTATGTGATTGATTTGAAGCAATGAAACACATGGATTGTTGCGGCGGACCCGAAGTGTAAAACTGAAAATACAAATTTCCAGTATTTCACGTTATTTTGTGATCTTTTTAAGTTCCTTAGATTTACACATTTCACAATCGATGCACACGCGATTATTCTCAAGCAGTAAAAAACACAGGAGCTGTTGCGACTAATGTGAAGTTCAAAGATTTGGTAGTTGTTTTGATTCACATTTCTCACATTCGCTTTGAAAAAGTATGTACACGTGACTGTTTTCAAGCAATAAAACACAGGGATTGTCGCGATGAACGTGAAGTTAAAACTGAAAATGCAAATTTTCTGTTTATACGTGATTTTGTGAAAATTTTGTAGTTCCTAAGGCAGACACTATTTACAATCGTTTGGAAAAAGTTTTCTCAATTACACGTGATTGTTTACAAGCAATAAAACACAGGGGTTGTTGTGTTGAATATAAAGTTCAAACCGAATATACAAATTTTCTGTATTATACGTAATTTTGTGAAGATTTTGTAGTTTTCATTCTTGTCCCCATTGATCTCTAAATGTATTTTTATATACACGCGATTGTTTTCAAACAATAAAACACAGGGATTGTCGCGATGAACGTGAAGTTCATACTGAAAATACTAATTTCCTGTATTAAACGTAATTTGGTGAACATTTTGTAGTTTATAAGCTTTACACTTTTCACAATCGTTTGGAAAAAGTTTCCTCATGTACACGTGATTGTTTTCAAGCAATAAAACACAGGGGTTGTCACGATGAATATAAAGTTCAAACCGGATATAAAATTTTCTGTATTATACGTAATTTTGTGAAGATTTTATAGTCTGAAATATAGACTATGGTCCAATCTAAAATATAGAACTGTGGTCCAATCGATGGTTTGAAATTTTTATATTCATATAGAAGGCTGGGAAAATTCATAGCTTCAAAAATTTTGCAAATCGGATGAAAAACGGCTGAGTTACATCAAGTTGAAATTACCGTTCCCACTGTTTGGGAGGCATGGCAGTGGGAGTGTTAATAAAACTTTTGCAGGATTTTTTGAAAGAATTTCTAGAGCAATCTGTCGACCTATTTTTGAAGCAATTTCTGTAGGAATTGGAGAAATGACTAGAAAAAAAAACTGTTCCTGTGGAAAGTTCAAGAACATAATCTTGAACAAGTCCCTCATAAAATACGCGTTGAAATCCTTGGAAGATGTGCCGGGGAAAACATTGGAGAATATTTGGAGCAAATCCTTAGGGAATCACTGAAAAAAAATCTGTAGAAATGCCTGGAGAACATCTGGAGGATTTGCCAAACGAATCCCTAGAAGCAAATCTTAGGCAGGTACTTCCTGGTAGAGTTAAAAAAAATACATGAAAATCTATCTTAAAATTTCTGAAGAGATTCTTGAGGAAATATAAAGTGGATGTCCTGGTTCTTCTTCTTCTTTTTTATGACTCAACGTCCCAACTGGGACTTGGACTGCTTCTCTTTAACTTAGTGTTCTTTGAGCACTTCCACAGTTATTAATTAAAGGGCTTTCTTTGCCTGCCATTGCATGAATTTGTACATTGTGAGGCAAGTACAATGATACCATATGCCCAGGGAGTCGAGAAAATTTTCCCAATTTTCTTTCAATTTAGAAGATTTTCTAAAAAAATCCTTGCGGAAATGCTCTTATGCGAGCGTAAACATTTCGAAAAAGCTAAAAAGGTTATATTTTTACGTAGAAAAATGGAAATGAAATTCCACTTCTTATAAAAAAAATCCGAAAAATATTGAAATATCACATAGCCGAGCCTTACTAAGCCATTACATGTCACGCCTTACAGATAGAACAGTTCCACGACAACCGTTGCAAATTTGTATCTTTCAAAACTTTGTACGAATAACTAGTAAGCGCTTCTTTCAAATCGTAAAGCCTTGTCCAACCTTTTAAACTTGCACTTATCTCAAAAACGTTGGGTTCAAAAATGGTGTCAAAATTCAGCCCAACTTTATGTACACCTGTCTGAGATTAAATGCTAAACGTTAAAACTCATAACTTGTTCCACTAGCTCCCGCTGGAAACACCTGATAAACTTATTCATTTTCGACGTTTCAGTATACCATCCAAGTCCGGTTTACAGCGTTTCAGTCGATAAAAAACGATGTTCGTCGCAGCTGAGCCTACAGCTAACCGGCACTAACGCCCACTCAAATTTCGCTTCTACGGCTTTGTGTGCTACCTAAGCCGCTACTTACAGTAAGCAGATCTCCGGTAAATACATCTGGGATCCGTTCCAGTGAAATACGTACTCGAAAAATGAAAAGGCGTGGAAAACTGGCCGCCGTACGAAACTATGTCCCGGCTTCACCACGTATTTTGTTGTGAGAAAACGGAACAACAAGGCGATTCGGGGCTTGGGAAAAAATTTAATCTTTATTATGTCTGACAGATTACTTGATTGCTGTTGAAGCTCGGTGAATTGTTTGTCCCAGTCCGGGCACTGAAACATCGCGCCACCGACCGGTCGCCGGTCCTCCAAATGCCATTCAGACAGAAGTAAATACATTTTCCGTTTCCATCGCAAAGAAAAAAAAATAAGGGACAGTGATGATAAAACAAAAATCAAATGATATTTGTGGAATCCCTTTTCGGTCTTACGGCGCCGCATCGTTCTGGAGCCGGCTGTTTTGAGGAGATTTTCTCACAATCATCCAAAATGAAGCTGCCTCGGGCGAAGGTCATATTTCACGCTTGGTGGGCGGGCTACCATGGAGAAGCATCCACTTGTCCGTTTGGATTAAAATTTGACATTAATTTTCCTCGTACTGAGGTGGAACATTCTTGTTTCTCGTTCGAGTTTTATGGAGTGGGTAGAGTATCCGTTGGTGATATGATTACAGTACATTTATAAATAGTGAAAATAGCAAATCATTTCCATTTTTCAGTCTTTAATATTAACCTACTTCATACCAACTGCGATTTTTTGGATTTTTTTTTCAACTAGTCATGATAACTTCTGATAGTGAGATAGTTTATGTTAGGCATTTACTATATCCAAAAATGAAATCCATTTTGATTGAAATGAGCAGTCATGGACTCGAATTGACGAATTGTCTAACTATCTGTGATCAAGTACACAAAGCAATTCACAGGATGTAGAGCAGTGTTTCCCAAATTTTTAGGAGGTATCTCCCCCTTAGCATCAAAAAATAATTTTCGCCCCTCTACGTGAGATTTAATTTTTCTATAATAGAAAGCTGGTACTATGCTTAGCTGCAGCCCTGAAAAGCACTACTGTGCAAAGCTAGTATTGAAATTTAATGTATCTCAATTTGCTTTACTCTTATTTTCATTAAATATTCTGGTAAATGTGTTGATTTTCCGCATTTGAATAAAATATACTAAATTTTTCATCGTGCTTCCATCATGTTTGTTTCTGCTTTTCAAATGGTTGTTGATTTAGCATTCATTGATGGACTGTGTACGCCTATGGACATTCGTTATTCTCACTGTTTTACCAGTGTTATGTGTAAAAAGTACAACTCAGAAAAATATCGGTGTATTTGCAAATGTAGTTGCTTTTCTCAGTAAAATAATATAAAGAAAAGCTAGTGATCCAAATCGAAATGAACTTAAATGCTTCATGTGTTTTAATTAAATAGTGAAATAAGTAAAATTCAAATAAACTCATAGTAAAGTCTCTGAAGTATTTTCGACACGGAGTGCCGAAATCCATCTAAAAGTGTTCTGAAATTCGTCTGAACCTCAAGTTTTTGATAGAAAATGTCATGAAAAATGAATTAAAACCAATCTTTCTCATCAATTCGCGAAAAAAACTCTGTTCCTTTCATAACTTTAACAGAACTAATTATGATTCACAAATGTTCGCCATAATACCTTGTGAAACAGCATATTGAGTTGTCCCATCCTAGATTTCCAGAATCCCATAAATTCTTCAGAAATATGTATAGCAGTCTAACTTGAAATTTCAGCTTGAATGTCAGAAAGTTTTAATAATTCAGTTGACATTCTCGACTTTCAATTCAATATTATGTATGTTTTCGAATCATTTAAAAAAATCGTCCCCCATTTTAGTATTTTCGCCCCTTAATTTTAATTTTTCAAATTTTCGCCCCCCGGGGAAAGGTTTTCGCCCCCAAGGGGGCGATTTCGCCCACTTTGGGAATCACTGATGTAGAGGGAAACTGTACAAACATTGATTAGGTCTACACTCGTAGCAGTAGTCATATCCACTTTATAGACTAACGTTTCACGGATCTACTGGAAGGCTGATTATATTTTTAAATATTTTACGTAAGAGTAAGAGTATCACGTCTGTGATGCTAGTAACAGTAAGGTACCCCGGGGCAAGTGGGACCTAAAAAAATGCTAGTTTGGTTTTGTCAAGCCAAAAAATCTTAATCATAAATAAATTTAAAATTCCAATGATTCTAAAGGACATTGTAGGTATATTTCTTCTTATTAACGGGCATTAGAACTGTTTGAATTTTTTTACATTCTGTATATTTTGCATATAATAAAAAGTGGAGCAGATCTTCATTTACTCAGTACCACGGGGCAAGTGGGACCTATTCGGAATGTTTATACAAATGGCTTAATAAAGTTGCTGCATTAATGTAAGATAGCATAAATTACAAATATCTTACACGAACTACTATGTTTAGCGATTTATGTTGGAAGAGTTTTGTGGTATCGTGCATAAATTACGTAACACAGGTAATAACGAATCACTGAGAAAAAAATGATTTAACTCTAGCAGCTCGTGCAAAACAAATTGATTTTTTTAAACAAAAAGCGCCAAAAAGTTAAATGTCGAAAGATTTCCAAACTTGTTTTTCATATTACGTTGTTGATGAAGCTCGCCAAACATTTTTCAAGATTTACAGTTAACAATTGTTATGATTTCCCTTACTTAATATAACGATCATAAAATAAATATTTGTAAATTGTGAACTTTGAATAAGTCGTTTTCCAATTTTATCATACATTATGGCCGGTTCTTTAACATTCAAAAAAACTCATTATGCAGCGAACGAAAAAATTAAAGAATTTGCTTAGACGAAAATACGAAAAATTGATTGGTTCGAAAAAAATATGTTCTACCCAAGACTTTACCATTTAAAAAAAATAGCTTCATCATCAGAATTGAAGTAATTAAGTATATTTTAACGATTGATTATTTAGGGCGCCGATTTTTACTTCAATTTTATGTAAATTTCGACTTAGCTGAAGAAAGCGAGATCATACTATGAAATTGTGTTTGATTACTCCCATAGGTCTCACTTGCCCCAGATGCTGAAATGCACTGGGGCAAGTGAGAGCAGTTAACTAAAGGTAATAAATGAATATAAATTACAGCTTATTCGCTTAAAATAATTTGCAAGCACTCCAAATATCATCCTGAAATCGTAAAAGTTTTACTTTATCTGTTATTCTATTTTAGAACGACGAATGTAATAGAGTACGTTAATCTCACTTAGTGAATTGAAAATTACATATGATCAACAATAACATATATGGTCTCTTTATGGTGAGAAGAATAACAATTTTTGAATTCAAAGTATCCGTTGGCGTTATACCTATGTTTTCTATGAAGAATGTTTGCTTTAAAAATAAAAAATTAAATAAATTATAGCTGTAGGTCTCACTTGCCCCGGATTCTCACTTGCCCCGGGATACCTTAATCATATCTGTTACACAGAGTAACGTAGTCTGATCAACTATGGTCATCAAACTGTAGAAATACATTAACATAAGTGTATTATATCCCATGGAATTCATGGATTCAATGCCAAAAGGGTTAAATGAGTGAATTAGTGGGGTATGATTTGGAAGCCCCAGGTTTTAAACGTTTTTGCCTTTCTTGTACACAAAGTGTACTGGAAAGGCTATATGTTCACTCCAAAAAGACTTTTTGATAGAAGGCTCGGAGGGACGTGACACATATACCAATCGACTCAGCTCGACGAATTGGGGTGATGTCTGTATGTGTGTGTGTGTGTATGTGTGTGAGTGTGTGTGTGTATGTGTGAGTGTGTACAAAAAAACTCACATCACTTTTTGGCAGCAAACCTCAACCGACTCCCACAGCGACCACCAGGCGATCCTCTACAAGATAGGCCAGAGAGCTCCTACGTCCATACAGAGAACTAGAACTTATGAGCGGAAGTGGAAGACGAAGGACTTCGACAAGGAGACTTTTATCGAGGCACTTCGGCCAAATAGCGATGCGGCAAACCTCGACCCAGGGTGGTTGACGGAAGCGCTAGCAACGGCATGTGATGCAGCAATGCCGAGGAAGATTGAACCTAGGAACGCTAGACGCCCAGCGTACTGGTGGAATGCGACGCTCAGCACCCTTCGTGCGACTTGCCTCCGAGCTAGAAGACGAGTTCAGAGGGCAAGAACTGCGGCCGATAGAGAAGAGCGCAAGGTTGCGTTCCGTGAAGCTAGAGCTGCCTTCAAACGAGCTATCAAGCAGAGCAAGGCGAACTGTTACAAGGAGCTATGTCAGGAAGCCGACGCTAACCCCTGGGGAAATGCCTACCGCATCATAATGGCAAAGCTGAAGGGCCCAATGACGCCAGTCGAAATGTGCCCAGACAAACTGAAGGGTATCGTGGAGGGTTTGTTTCCAAAACACGATACAACAACGTGGCCACCTACGCCGTACAGCGAGGGCGATGCGGAATTTGACGTAAACCGACTGGTCTCCAACGACGAGCTCGTTGCCGTGGCGAAAGCATTGAAGGTGAAGAAGGCTCCCGGTCCGGATGGAATCCCCAACGTGGCGTTGAAAGCAGCGATCCTGGAGTATCCCGATATGTTCAGGTTAGTGGTGCAGAAATGCCTGGAGGAAGGCATCTTTCCGGATATATGGAAGGTCCAAAAACTAGTGCTGCTGCAAAAACCAGGAAAGCAGCCGGGAGATCCAGCATCGTACAGGCCGATCTGTCTGTTGGATACGCTCGGAAAACTCCTGGAGAGGATTATCCTTAACAGGCTGACCGAGTATACCGAAAGTGAGGGAGGGCTGTCCACGATGCAGTTCGGCTTCCGCAAGGGAAAATCGACGGTTGACGCAATTCGGACCGTCGTTGAGATGGCGGAAAGGGCATCCTTACAAAAGCGGAGAGGAGATCGCTACTGCGCCGTGGTAACGATGGACGTTAAAAACGCGTTTAACAGAGCCAGTTGGGAAGCTATCGCCGTAGCCCTGCATAATACACTGCGGCTACTTTCTATAGCCGCACCCACGATTTCGCACTTCTAGCATTTTTACGATTCAATCGATATGTGGAACGATGTGTATCAACTAGTGTTTGTAAAATATATGATTTACATGAATAAGTATTGTAAACTATTTGTTTGTTAAGCGAAAAACACGTTATTTCCATAATTTGGGCGACCATTTTCTATAGCCGCACTACGGGTTCTTCTTCGGTAATCTGATTTTTTATAAGAAATCATTTGATTAAACTGTCTCAAATGACAATATTAAGCAAATTGGAAATAAAACTAACGAAAAGCAATGAAAAAATCAACCAATTAGTTTTCTTAGTACAAAAAACTAGTTAACTTTCACTATTTTTACTTAAAAGTTCTCTTTAAATCACAAAAACAACATTTTAAGTTGACAAATATATTGTATTGCTTCCTATCGGCAATATTTATTTGAAACATGATTTCTTGGATGATTTCTATAAGATTTAAGGCTGTAATACCAATTTAACAACCACTTTTCTGGAACTTTAGAATTAAATTTAGCCTAATATTCGCTTTATTTGGATGAATACGCAATATTTATGACATTATATCACTGAAAATTCAACTAAACAGTTGCTAATGATCCTCATGAATACAGATTTAAATAATCCTAATGGATGCAAGAGCTTAATTTTGCGCCAGCACTTCACTAAATTTAAACCAATTTTACAATTTATGATATAAAATCAACCAGAACTACAGGAAGACTACAATCATAACCCCATTTCTTTTCTTTTGCCCCAAAATGAACAGGAACATCTATATTTGAAATCATTCGATAGAAACACATCATTTTTACTTAACCAAATATCGTCAAATTGATGAAAAGTTGGATAAAAGCTGTTATTACAAATCGTCTTCATAATTTAAAATATTCATCTTATGTTTTAATGGTAGCGAAGACAATGCTGACCTTCCAAGTTGAGTTTGATGAATTCCCGAAGTATCTTCATTGTATATTGATGTTGTATACGATGTCTTTTCCAAGTTTCATCAAGATTGATACACAAAAACTTATGAATTTTCCATTTAAAAGCTTGAAAAATCGTTTTTTTTTACAATTTAATTACACAGAAAAAAATATTCATGTAAAATTCAGCGAATAATCATGCACATAAAGGGAATGCTAGATTTAGTGCATATTTACATGAGATATCATGTAAAATTACTTTATGTTCGTGTAAATTTCCGCTGATTGTCGCGTAATCGGTTGATATCCATGATGGTTTACGCGATAGTCGGCGGAAATTTACACGAAGGTAATGTAGTTTTACATTATATCTCATGTAAAAGTGCACTAACTCTAGCATTCCCTTTATGTGCATGATTTCTCGCTGAATTTTAATTACATATTTTTTTCTGTGTAGATTAATAAGGGTTATACGCAAAAAATTGAAACCGGAAGTATAATGCAATGATTGTTTTGAGTCAGCAGCATTTATACTTGAGATTTAATTCGATTTTTTTTTAGTTTTTTGGGATATCTTTAATAACTTATCCATAAAACACCAGTTTACCAAGTCTGTGCCCTATTTATCGTATTAAAAGACCTTGTTACTTAAGTATTTCGTTAAACTTCTTTGGTTTGGTCTTGATAAGCTTTATTTGGTCGTTTAAAGCAGTAATAATGAGCATACTTTATGATAAAGCAGCTGATCTAAGGAAAATCCGAAATGCGGCTATAGAAAATGGTCGCCCAAATTGTCGAAAAACTGTATTTTTGATATGGAAAATATACACATGAAGAAAGTTATGCTTGCAAACATCATATTTTGCAATAACTATCAGATGCATATTGTTTTCCATATCGATTGTATCTTTGATATTGCTAGACATGTGAAACTGAGGGTGCGGCTATAGAAAGTGGTCGCAGTGTATGCGGGTCCCCGACTATCTGTGTAGGATTGTAAGGAACTACTTCCAGAATAGAGTCCTTGTGTACGAAACCAACGTAGGGCAGAGGTCATTTAGAGTGACAGCAGGTGTTCCACAAGGGTCAATACTTGGCCCTACGCTCTGGAACGCAATGTACAACGGTGTGTTAACACTGAAGCTTCCGGCAGGTGTCATTATCGTGGGGTTCGCAGACGACGTTGTATTAGCGGTATCTGGCGAATCAATCGATGAAGTCGAAGTGCTGGTATCGGAGGCAATCGACACAGTGGAAAGATGGATGAATGGAGTGAAACTGCAGATAGCCCATCACAAGACAGAAGTGCTCGTAGTCAGTAACCGCAAAGCAGTGCAAAGGTTGGAGATCACGATCGGAGAGGAGAGAATTTCATCGCAGCGCGCGTTGAAGCACCTGGGCGTGATGGTCGACGACCGCTTAAACTTTAACGCGCACGTTGACTACGCCTGCGAAAAGGCGGCGAAGGCGGTTAACACAGTAGCGAGGATTATGCCAAACGCGGGCGGTCCAAGAAGTAGTAGGAGGCGCCTCTTGGCAAATGTTGCAACCTCAATACTTAGGTATGGAGTGCCAGCCTGGGCTCCGGCGCTAAAAACGAAGAGAAACCGTGGAAGGCTGGGCAGTGTGTTCCGGCTCATGGCTATGAGAGTCGCGAGTGCCTACAGAACAATCTCGTCGGAGGCTGTATGCGTTATCGCTGGGATGATGCCCATCTGCATCACCCTAGAGGAAGACGTCGAGTGCTATCGGCGGAGTAACGTAAGGAATGCGAGAGCAGCTGCTAGAATGGACTCGCTGGTGAAGTGGCAACAAGAGTGGGACAATGCGGCGAACGGAAGGTGGACCCACCGACTGATCCCAAATGTGTCGGCGTGGGTGAACAGGAAGCATGGGGAGGTGAACTTCCATCTGACGCAGTTTCTGTCCGGGCACGGCTGTTTCCGGAAGTACCTGTTTCGATTCGGTCACGCGTCTTCCCCTCTGTGTCCGGAGTGTGTGAACGTGGAGGAAACACCGGCGCACGTCGTCTTCGAATGCCCTAGGTTCTCGGAGATGCGGAGGGATATGCGCGGCCTGACAGTCGACAGCATTGTCGAAGAAATGTGTCGCGACGAAGCTACGTGGAACGCTGTCGACAGAGCAGTAACGAGGATGCTGTCCGCGCTGCAAAGGAAGTGGCGCGAAGACCAGAGAGCGCCGGAACGCGATCGGAGTAGGCTTGATCCACCGCCGGGGACATGACTGAGTCATCCGCTGCGTAGTACCGGTTTTTGGTCGTCGGAGCGCTGGTGAACCGGAAGTCTACCACCAACCGGAATCGCCGGGTCGACTTCGGCACCTTACTGGTCGGGATGAAAACATCGGTGTCGAGAGAACTTCCACCGTCGGGGTCTTTCTCTGTCGGAGTAGGCTAGTTCCGTCCACCGCCGGGGACTAGACCGAGTATATCGCGGAGAAGCACCGGAACTTGGTCGTCGGGGCGCCTGTGAACCGGAAGCCAGTCTCCAACCGGAATCGCAGGAGAGACCTCGGCACCTGTCCGGGAAGAAACGGTTTCGGAAGATGTTCCACTGCCGGGGAAGTCTTTGTCGGCGTAGGGTAGATCCACCGTCGGGGACTATCCGAGTCGTGCGCGAAAAACTGGAGTGCTAAAACGGCACCGTTCCTCGGAGAAACTCAGTATGATCCGAAGTACACTAAGGTCTTTTTTTTACATGGTTTTTTTTTACACGGTTTTTTTTACACGGCTTTTTTTACACGGTTTCGCGAAAGGGTTGCAAGGGAGTTGAAAAGTGGTATGAGGTGAAGGCGGATGATGATGTAAGAGGTCTGCAGGAAAGGGATGTGTGGGGGGTCTGTTTCTTGAAGGAGGGGGGGGGGGGGTTAATATATGGGGGGCTAGGAGGGGTTAAATGGGGGGTTTCCTAAAGGTGATTTTTGGAGTATGGTTCAGCGTCCTACAGGTCCATGAAGCATAGTTCTGAAGAGAAGTAATTTTATTCAAGGATATTCTAGGGCATCCAAGAACTTCCGCGAATAAAGGCCTTAAGATCTATAAGCGTAATGGATGGGTTGTAGTCACATTACTGATACGGTGCAACATCCTAAAGGTCCTCAGAGCATAGTTCTGTAGAGACGTAGTTTTCAAAGATATTCTAGGACCTCCTAGAACTTCCGAGAGTTCAGGCCTGAAAATCTACGAGCGTAATCAATTAATTGTTTCTATATTATTGATGCGGTGTAACACCCTACAGGTCCATGCAGCATAGTTCTGAAGAGATGTTGTTTTCAAGGATATTTGTAACCTTCTCCTTAGTTCGAGGTCCAAAAAGCAAGGAAAACTACGGGTTCGGTTACTGGTACTCAGTGACTTAAGCGCCACCTTCTTGCGAAGGGCCACTGGTACGGTTTAAGTCCGGCCAAAAAACTCCTATGTCAGGGCAGGTAGGATTTCCCAAACTCCACAGTTCACTTCACCAATCAATCTCTAACTCAAAGAACAATTACAATACCGGAGACCCAACTTCTTACCTTAAGACTCAAATAAATTCACTTATACCAATAGCAAAAACCACTTAAATTTACTCTTACCTTTTCTAACGAAATTCGAGCACTTTATGGAGACGCACGGTCACTAGTGAAAGTATAACGAAAGAAATCAAGAAACGAACCCCAAAACTAATTCTAAAACTATTCCCAAACTACGAAGTAAAAAAAATGCAAATTCAATTCTAATTCAAGGATTTAATAGGCGAAAGAGTGTAAAACAAAAACTTTAAAGGACTACGAACTAACTTTTACTTTGTGCTATTTACAATATTTACAGGGATTTTCTTCGAGCTCATGAGTGCAAAATCTAACGGGCTTACTTGAGGGCCAGCTGGCATATGGTTCCACCGTAGGAAGGTCACACAGGGCGTCGACGCACTCGTTGTTCGGTCCTGGTTCCAATCGTCGTGTCTAGCGTGGCCGCACAGCGGATTCGACGGGACTATATAGGCCCCGGAATCGGAATGGGTGTGGATAGGCTGCTTGCCACCTAGCGACGACCGAGTGTCCTGACGGTACGGACTCGGATTCCTGCCCAAACACCCACGTTGAATGGGATTTGGCACCTGTTCAACGTAACTATTGTAATGCCCAAGCACTCGCACATTTTCAAATAAAAAAATAGCTTACCGTATATCCAACCGATTTTTGCTCGACACTCTTTTTTACTTAAATGAACCACAAACCGAAAACGAAATAGCTATACGTAGTCAGGGAAAGTATTACAATTAGTCACAACTTATTTTGCAAACACTATGTAGTTTTACGTACTTCACCGTTCAAAAATGCTATCACCCGCGAGTAACTTTGGCTTAAACACCTTTAAAATTGATCTAAACTGATCTTCACTCGCCAACGGTTTCCACAAGAGTCACTCCAATTTCGTTTTGAATATAAATCAAAGCCCCAAAGTCGACCCACTGCTATTGTTTTCGTCTTTTGAATTTTGATTGGCTGAAAGTTGGTTTCCGGTTTTTCTTTTATTGATTTCTCTGAATTCTGATTGGTTGGAAAAGGTATCCGGTGAAAATGGTATCCGGTCAGGAATTTTCAAATCAATCGAGCAGCTAATCGAGCATCGCTGCTGGATTATCGATTATGCGCCCTTGAATATGCAACCCGATTAATTCAATTCAGACTGGTTCTAATAATGACACACAGAGCTCACCACCGGCTAAAACGATAAAATCAACATACAAGCTAGCATACAAGCAACATAGTGAAGGCTGGTATGCAGCTACAAACTTGAACGAACATATTAAAAACTTGTGTGTAATTTCTTTATTAACATTAAATATAAAAAACTATGTAACAATTACATTCGTTACATTCGCCCATACTAATTTTTCTAAGTTTAAATTTAAGCGGTAATGTTTGAAAGGAGTACAGGTTTGAAAATTTAACTTGAGTGTACAAAGGTGAAAACTAAAAACATATTTACAAGTGTCAATCGTTTCAAATTTTGAACTATCTTGAATTGATGGCTATTTGATGATTCACGAACGCGCTCATTCATTCTTCAGGCATAAAAAGTCCAATCATACAACTTATATTTAATATATTGCTACGCAGTAGACAATCTCCCCTAACTAAACCAAATAACTCCATACATAATGGAAGATATCCTTGATAACGAATCCAAGTGTAATAACTTCATACATTTATGAAAGAACACTTTTCCAATGGTTGCTATAATAGCAAATTACTCCATAAAAATATGGAAGAATGTTTCGTCTTATTCTCCGACTAATAATAAACTACCTCATTCATACTGAAAATGCATTCATTCTTATCTTTTCGGAAATCGCACGGGCTATTGCATAAATTTTGGCGTGACTGAGAGTTTTCGAACATCAAGTTCCTATTGGAATGAATTGGAATGGGTGGTAACCCATCCACCGCGGGAAGGGTTGGGTGGTAGCGGGTGGTTTTTGTTTACCTCCTTCTGTCAAAAGCAAAAGTGAGTGATTTTTCTTCGGTGTTGAGTTTTGGTGCAATTTTAACAATCGTATCGGAAATAGGAAAAACGGAGTGTATTTTTACAAATTTGTGTGTGATGCAGCTGCTAATTTATTGCAAAGGAGGTGTCTTTAGATACTATATTTTACCGGTCTATGGAAGTGATTGCAAACTTGCTGGATGAAATAAAATTAGTTGACTAGTTTCAAGAAAACTATTCGGCTAAAACGGAGACGAACCCCTTAAAGGAGATGTCAAAACAAGGTGGCATTCTACTGGACTCTAATTGCGATGATGGACAATCGAATCTAGAGGTACTGATTGACCTGACGGAGCTAAGCGGATGGAATTGCTGATGTAATGCGGAACCTGAGAGGATTTGATTCTATGGATCGGACGGGCCTGCACTTATTGGAAACGATTGACCGGAGGATTAAAGCTACTATATACACCGTTCTACTGTTCTACTAGAAATTGAGGAAAAACGTAAGTGTACCTATGTATTTACAAATGTGCTTTCGCTACTAACCTACTACTTACTAATATTTTCTGTGCTATTATATAATGTAATTAATAATTATTATGAAGATATTAATATATTTCTTTTTTTTTTCGGAGCTAGGTACCGCGAGGAACGGATCCTCTTCATCGACTACTCCAACCTTAGAAAGTCTTCAAAATTCTAATATGTGTTTCTCTCTAGGTCAACCATGCGGACCCAGGATGTACCCATAGGAAGGAGGTTGCGCGACGGTTGGGTGTTATGATGACCACGACGGGTGTTTTTATATTCTCGGGTGAGTGATCGTTTTTGCAAGGGTGATACCGCTTACCGAAATAGCTTTAAATTGATTTAGATTTTTTTCAAAAATGAAGAGTGGAATGTACCGGGGATACGATTCCCGTCTAGGTTTTCTAATATATACGTGTTTGAACCGATGATTTCGCGTATTTTTACTTTTGTATAGAGCTTCGCAAATTTTCCTACATAGTTCTTCGACTTGTCTGACTGGTTGATGTTCTTTTTGTATACGATTTCGCCCTCTTGAAAATTTCTTTTCGAGTTACACCGAAGGTTGTAGTGGTGAGAATATTTGTCATAGGCCTTCTTCATGTTCCTCTGGACAATTTCTTGTAATTTCCTTTGGTCTTCCTGCAAGAGAGCCGGTCGATAGTCAGTGGTTGTATTACTTTCAAGAATGTTTTCATATTCCGTGCCATTACTTATCATTTCCCTTCCAAAGTTAAGAAAGTAAGGGGAGAAACCCGTACTATCGTGAACTGACGTACGGATGGCCATTGCTATCTTATTAACATCTTCATCCCATTCTTTGTGAGATGATTTGTCTTTAAGAGAGCATCTTATTGCGGTTACTATCACCCGGTTGACTCGCTCGGTCGGGTTAGGCCCAGGGTGGTACACCGCTAAGTTCCAGTGGGTAACCTGATATTGCCTTAAGAAACTTTCGAAGAGTTTAGAGGTAAATACAGTCGCATTATCGGAGATGCATATTGAAGGAACTCCGAAGACCAAGAAAATAATGTTCTCAAGAAAAGTGCAGACTGCTTGCGATGTAGCTGATCTCATGCATTGGACCATAACAAACTTGGAATAAAAGTCAGATACTACCAAACACCAGATGTTCCCTCGCTTGGATCGAGGATACGGGCCCAAAAAGTCCAGAGAGATCATCTCCCAAGGCCTGGAGCATAGTTTGCGTTTCCCACAGGGTGGTGTGACATTGCTGTTATCGCTTTTCGATTCTTTACATACCTCGCAAGTAGAACAAAACCGTTTTATGTCCGTAGACATTTTTGGCCAGTAAAATTTTTGCCGAATTTTCTCCAGGGTCTTTGTGAAGCCTAGGTGTGCTTCTGTGTGGATTAGTGTGATAATCTCCCGTCTTTCTGACGCCGGGACCAGCGGCGTCCAAGAACTTCCGCGAATAAAGACCTTAAGATCTACAAGCGTAATCGATGGATTGTAGTCACATTACTGATACGGTGCAACATCGTACATGTCCATGGAGCATAGTTCTGTAGAGACGTAGTTTTCAAGGATATTCTAGGGCATCCAAGAACTTCCAAGATACGGTGCAACATCATACAGGTCTTTAGAGTCTAGTTCTGTTGAGACGTAGTTTTTAAAGATATTCTAGGACCTCCAAGAACTTCCGAGAGTTCAGGCCTGAAAATCTACGAGCGTTATCAATTAATTTTTGTTATATTATTGATGGGGTGTAACATCCTACAGGTCCATGGAGCATAGTTCTGAAGAGAAGTTATTTCCAAGGATATCTTAGGGCATGTAAGAACTTCCGCGAGTAGTGGCCTTAAGATCTACAAGCGTAATCGATGGATTGTAGTTACATTACTGATACGGTGTAACATCCTACATGTCCATGCAGCATAGTTCTGAAGAGATGTTGTTTTCAAGGATATTCTAGGGCATCCAAGAACTTCCGCGAGTAGTGGCCTTAAGATCTACAAGCGTAATCGATGGATTGTAGTTACATTACTGATACGGTGCAACATCCTACAGGTCTTTAGAGCATAGTTCTGTAGAGACGTACTTTTCCAAGATATTCTAGGACCTCCAAGAACTTCCGAAAGTTCAGGCCTGAAAATCTACGAGCGTAATCAATTATTTTTGCTATATTATTGATGCGGTGTAATATCCTACAGATCCATGGAGCATAGTTCTGTGGAAAAGAAACTTCCCAAATATGCTCTAGGTCATCCAAGAATTTCCACGAATAAAGAATTCAAGATCTACAACTGCAAAAAATGGGTTTTTGTTAAATTACTGATACGGTGTAACATCCTACAGGTCCATGGAGTATAGTTCTGAAGAGAAGTTATTTTCAAGGATATCTTAGGGCATCCAAGAACTTCCGCGAGTAGTGGCCTTAAGATCTACAGGCGTAATCGATGGATTGCAGTTACATTACTGATACGGTGTAACATCCTACATGTCTATGCAGCACAGTTCTGAAGAGATGTTGTTTTCAAGGATATTCTTGGGCATCCAAGAACTTCCGCGAATAAAGACCTTAAGATCTACAAGCGTAATCGTTGGACTGTAGTCACATTACTAATACGGTGCAACATCTTACAGGTCCTTAGAGCATAGTTCTGTAGAGACGTAGTTTTCAAAGATATTCTAGGACCTCCAAGAACTTCCGAAAGTTCAGGCCTGAAAATCTACGAGCGTAATCAATTATTTTTGCTATATTATTGATGCAGTGTAATATCCTACAGATCCATGGAGCATAGTTCTGTGGAAAAGAAACTTCCCAAATATGCTCTAGGTCATCCAAGAATTTCCACGAATAAAGAATTCAAGATCTACAACCGTAATGAATGAATTTTTGTTAAATTACTGATACGGTGTAACATCCTACAGGTCCATGGAGCATAGTTCTGAAGAGAAGTTATTTCCAAGGATATCTTAGGGCATCTAAGAACTTCCGCGAGTAGTGGCCTTAAGATCTACAAGCGTAATCTATGGATTGCAGTTACATTACTGATACGGTGTAACATCCTACATGTCTATGCAGCATAGTTCTGAAGAGATTTTGTTTTCAAGGATATTCTAGGGCATCCAAGAATTTCCGCGAGTAGTGGCCTTAAGATCTACAAGCGTAATCGATGGATTGTATTTACATTACTGATACGGTGCAACATCCTACAGGTCTTTAGAGCATAGTTCTGTAGAGACGTACTTTTCCAAGATATTCTAGGACTTCCAAGAACTTCCGCGAGTATAGGCCTGAAGATCTACTAGCGTATTCAATCAATTGTTGTTACATAGGTAATTTCTTTGGAAATTTCCTTTACTGTTGAAGTTTTTCTTTAAAAATATGTTCATGAACTCCTCCTGGAATTGTTTCAGAACATCCTCCATGAATTTTGGTAAGACATTTCTCTTGGAATGTTTCTAAATATTTTTTAATAAATCCTTGTAGGAGTTCAATCATGGGTTTCCGAGGGAGAGTTTTCAGCATTTTTTTTAGCAATTCTTTCTAGAACCATTTCAGAAAAATCCCTAAGATAGTTTCACATAATCTTGAAGGGCTTCGTTCAAGAATATTTTCTGGGATTTCTTCAAGAATTAGAAAGACAATTTATTCAGAAATTCTTCCATGAACTCCATTTAAATCTTACTAAGGAATTCCTTTTGAAATATTACTTGAGACTTCTTCAGTAGTTTAAGCGTTTCCCATGATTTTCAGTAAAAGATTACCTTGTCCATGGATTTTTTGTTATTTTCATTTTCAGAATTTTCGAAGAATTCTCAGCGGTTTGAGATATTCCTCCACAGATTTTTACAGAATTATTTTATGAGATAACGTAAATCATGTTGGAGTTACTCTTCGAGGGTTACCTGAAGGAAATATTTAAATAAATTTCTGATGAGATTAAATTTTATTGAAATTATTTTAGAAACAATCGTTTATAGCTCCTGGAGAAGTCCTTGGGGAATACCTGGAGGAACTCCTGAGATTCGACACAAAAGTTCAGTTAATTGGACGAAGTGGCTTAATTTCCCCAATAGAGAGGTAGGAAAAAAAGTCCTGAGATGGATTTAGAGGATTTTTAAGTAGAATTTTATGAGAAATTTTTGGGAAAATCAAGGAAAAAATACTGAAGAAGTTTCTAAAAATCCTTGAAGGCATTTCTAAAGGACACCTCTGATAAGTTTCTGAAAGAATCCTTGAAAAAAATCTTCGGAAATCCATAAAGAAATTACAGACAAAAATACTAGAAGAATTCTTAAATATATCTCCTAATGATTTTTTGAAGGGTGATTTGGAACAAACCCTGAAAGAACTCATGGACATACTTCTAAATAGAGGAGCTTGTGAAGTATTCGTAAAGGAATCACCAAAGAATTTTCTAAAATTGTTATTTTTTTTTTCAATGAGTCTCTGAAATTTGGAGAATGCTGTGCAATAATTCCGAAAAGAATTTCTGAAGATATTCTTGGAGAAACGTTAAGAAATAAATCCTGAAGTGAATTCTAAAGAATCCCTGAAGAAAGGTTTCTAAAAATCTCTAGAGAAGTTTACGATCCCACTTGTGGAGGAATATCTAAGGATCTTCTAGGAAGCCCCTTAGAGGAACCCTCTTCAGAATTTTTTGGAGAAACTCCTGATAGAATCCCTGGAGTAATTCCTGAAAAGCACCCTAGCAGAACACCTACAAACATTTCGAATTTTACCATGACTATACTGGTCTAAAATGAGTTTTATTAAAGAATATCCTTACACGAGACGTGCGACGTTGTGAATTTCTATCTAGAGGAATCCTTTATAAATTTCCTGGTAAACGTCCTCAAGGGTACTCTCTGAAATTTATAGCATAGTTCTGATGAGGATAGTGTTTATTGAAACCTCTGATTGACATACGTTTAAACCGTTTACACAAAATAGATGAAAATTGTAATTTAGATACAAGAAAGAAATTGTTCTGTATTGACGTTTTTTTTAATGACTAGAATTTGCTCTTCACTAAAAAAAATAATTTAAAATTTTGATCACGCCGATTACGCCGCCGCCGCCGTATAGGACGAATTACTATACACGCCGCCGCCGGTAAAAATTGCTTCGGCGCACACGTCTACTACAGGTCCTTGGCGCAAGATTCCGTTAACGTGTTCTAGGTCATCCAGAACTTCCGCAAGTAAAGGCCTGAATCTACTAGCGTAATTAATCAATTGCTTTTACATTACTTATATGATGTTATACAGATTTATGGATCACGGTTCTATAGAGAAGTTATTTTCAAAGATTTTCTAGTTAATCCAAGATCTTTCGCGAGTTAGGGCCTTAAGATCAATAAGCATTATCAATGGACTTCTGTTGCATTACTGATGCGGTGCAACATCCTACAGGTCCATGGAAGACAGTTCTGTAGAGTCTTGATTTCCAAGAATGCTTTATGTCTTCCAAGTACTCTTGCGGCTCATGGAAGTTCTTGGAGTACCTAGAAGATGTTTGGCAATTATTTCTCAACAGAACTATGCTCCCTGGACCTTTAGGACGCTATACTGTATCAGTAATGTGACAACAAACCATCGATAACGCTTGTAGATCTTCAGGTCTAAAATCGCGGAAGTTCTTGGGAACTTGTATTGATTGCGCTTATAAATCTTAGGTCTTTACTCATGGAAGTTCTTGGAGGACCTAGGACATCTGTGGAAATTATTTCTATGCAGAAAAATGGTTCATGGACCTGTAGCATGTTACAACGTATAAGAAATGTAACAACAATCCATTGATTACGCTTGTAGATCTTAAGGCCTTTACTCGCGGAAGTTCTTGGAGCTCCTAGATCATCTTTGGAATTTTTTTCTCTACAGAACTATGCTCCCTGGACCTGTAGGACGCTACACTGTAACAGTAATGTGGCAACACACCATTGATAACGTTTGTAGATCTTAAGGCCTTTACTCGCGGAAGTTCTTGGAGGTCCTAAATTATCATTGGAAATTATTTCTCTACAGAACTAGGCTCCCTGGACCTGTAGGACGCTACAATGTATTAGTATTGTGACAACAAACCATTAATAACGCTTGTAGATATTCAGGTCTTTACTCATGGAAGTTCTTGGAGGACCTAGAACATCTGTGGAAATTATTTCTATACAGAAAAATGGTTCATGGACTTGTAGCATGTTACAACGTATTAGAAATGTAACAACAATCCATTGATTACGCTTGTAGATCTTAAGGCCTTCATTCGCGGAAGTTCTTGGAGGTCCTAGATCATCTGTGGAAATTATTTCTCTACAGAACTATGCTCCCTGGACCTGTAGGACGCTACACTATATCAGTAATGTGGCAACAAACCATTGATAACGCTTGTAGATCTTAAGGCATTTACTCGCGGAAGTTCTTGGAGGTCCTAGATCATCTGCGGAAATTATTTCTCTACACAACTATGCTCCCTGGACCTGTAGGACGCTACACTGTATCAGTAATGTGACAACAAACCATTGACAACGCTTGTAGATCTTCAGGACTTTACTCGTGGAAGTTCTTGGAGGACCTAGAACATCTATGACAATTAGTTCCTTACAGAAAAATTGTTCTTGGACCTGTAGCATGTAACAACGTATTAGAAATGTAACAACAGTTCATTGAGTACGCTTGTAGATCTTAAGGCCTTAACTCGCGGAAGTTCAAGGAAGACCTAGTATGTCTTTAGAAATGAATACTCTTCAGTACAACGCTCAATGGATCTCTGGGATGTTACAACGCATGTAGCCAGAAATTATTGGCTATGTTTGTGGATCTTCTGGCCTTTACTCGCGGAAGTTCTTGGAGATCAAAATTGGAGGTCATGTTTGAAAATGATTTTTTTACAGAACAGTGCTCCGTATACCTGTAGGATGTAGAACAGTATCAGCGATGTAACAACAATCAATCGATTACGCTCGTAGATATCAAAGCCTTTACTCGCGAAAGTTCCTGGGTGTCCTGGAACATCTTTCTCTACACCACCTAGCTCCGTGGACCTGTAGAGTGTTGACAGTCTCCTTGATCCTTCGTTTCGTCCGTCTAGACAGTCCTTATCACCCCAAAATATCCTCTACGATCTTTCTTGGAAACAGTATGCACTCTGCTCCCCATAGCCCATCCCTTGTCCCCTTCCCCACTAACCCCTAGATTCAACCCTTACTACTACCCCCCCCCCCCCCTTTCTTATTACTCTCTAAAACAAACCTCGGATATCTGAAGGTGAGGACATTTAAAATATTTTCAGATTTCCATTAGTTTTTTTTTACACGGATTCCCGAATTAGCACGGTATTTTTTTACACGGTTTCGCGAATTAACACGGTTTTTTTTTACACGGATTCGCGAATTAACACGGTTTTTTTTTACACGGATTCGCGAATTAACACGGTTTTTTTTACACGGGACGTATCCCCCGTGTTAAAAAAGACCTTAGTGTACTTGCTGGTGGTATTAGAATAACAAATTTGGTGTATGTTTGTGCTAACTGTGTCGCTGAATGGCGATAGGTTAGGTACGAACACGAGAACGACTAGAATAACAAATTTAATTTTAGAATAACAAATTTGGTGTTTGTACTAACTGTGTCGCTGAATGGCGATAGGTTAGGTACGAAAACGAGAATGACTAGAATAACAAATTTAGAAGCGACAAAAAGTGCATGAGCACAATAGCAGAAGAGCGCATGAGCGCATTGCCCCCCCTGAAGCAGTCGCATATCAGTGGTACCAGGGGGATCGAGGCGTCAAGGTGTAGCAGAGTTTTTCCAATCGGTTTTCTCTGCTTGGGAGGTTGGGAGGAAAAAAAAAACCTCAACCGATTTCAATGACCAACGGTTCATTCGACGCGGAATCTGCTCCCATTGTTTCCTATTGAAAATGGTTCGGATCGGTCCAGCCGTTCCGGAGTTATGACCATTTAGGTGTTCCGGACCGGTACCCCAGGAAGGGGCCAGATATGAAAACGCTGCAAATCCATCCATGCGACATATCAAACTACGGCATTTTTGATAACTTGATGAATGGTAACCATAAAAAAGTCTCAGACCATATCTGAACCGGTAGTGTCCCGGAACCGGTTCCTGGGGTCCCGCCGGAAGTGGCCAAACATAAAAGTGAACTAAGCCCATGCATGCGACATATCAAGCAGCGGTTATTTTGATAACCTGATGAACGGTAGGCAAGAAAATGGTCTCAGACCATATCTGAATCGGTTGTGTTCCGGAACCGGTTCCGGGTGTCCCGCCGGAAGTGGCCAAACAAAAAAGTTAACTAAGCCCATCCATGCGACATATCAAACCGCGTCTTTTTTGATAACCTGATCAACAGGGAAACATTCTCAGATCACATCGGAACCGGTAGTGTTCCGGAACCGGTTCCAGATGTCCTGCTGGAGGTGGCCAAGTATAAGAGTTAACCAAACTCATACATGCGAGATATCAAATAATGGCTTTTTTTGATAACCTTAAGAACAGTAAGCAGGAAAATATTCTGGAACCGGTAGTGATCTAGAATCGGTTCCGGGTGTTCGCTAAATACAAGAAAAACAATTACAGACCACACTTTGGAAAACCAATAGTTTGCCGAAACCGGTTCCAGGTGCTCCGCCGGAAGTGGTCAAATGTAGAACGAAACCAAACGCATGCACGCAGCCCATTAAATAATGGCTTCTTCGATGACGCGAAGAATGGTCAGCAAGAAAATAGTCTCAGGCTACATTTTAGACTACTGGTAGAGTTTCGAGTGTCTCGCCAGAACTGGCGAAATGCACAAATGAACCACACCCAAGCATGCGGTACATCAATTCGTGACGTTCTATGAAAACTGATTAATAATTTGCATGAAACTAGTCTAATACCACATCAAGGACAATCGGTAAGTGGTAAAATGTGAACCGAAAGTGGCTTGCAATTCGACAATGATTGCTGTCAAATTACCTGGGTAAACTTTTAATTCCGTAAACTAACTCTATTTTAGTTTTTGTTAAGATTGTAAGATTATTTTTTTGAACACAAATCCTACAGATATTGTAGTGGTACGAATTGACAGCTTGTTTGATTGTTGGCCTCCAAAGTTCACTGCAATTGATCTCTAATCGGATCAGGTGTCGGAAAGCACCAAATTTGAACTTCCGGAAGTAGCAGCTGCACGAGGAGCCGCTGCGGGTGGGAGTAACTGCACAATTTCGGATCATTCGTATTTACAGTGTATTACACTGTGACATTTGATCATTTTTTAATTCGACAAATGTCGAATGAGCGGGGTACGAATAAGAATGTGTCGTATTAAAGAGTAATGAATACACGGGGTTTGACAGTACATCAAACAGCAGCTTTTTTGAAAACACGATGATTCGTAAGAACATAGCCTCAGATCATATTTTAGACAACCGGTAGTGCTCCGAAACCAGTTCGGGGTGTCCCACTGAAAGTGGTCAAATGTAAAAGTGTTCTATACCCATGGTTTTTTGAGTAACTTAATGAACGTTAGCAATGAAATAGTCTCAGACTATATTTGGGAGACCCGATAATGCTCCGGAACCTGTTTCGGTACCGCATCGCAAGAAACCAAATTTACCATGCCACCCCAACTAACAATCACTCATTTAAAAGACACCGTTATGACGAATTAATTCAGCATAATGTTGAATAACATTTGAATTATTTTCACTTACAACCTATGTTCGGGTTTTGTTCACACAAATTTGGAGAAGTTATAAAGCATCATGTTGTGCACCATCTTATTTTTTTGTTGTTCAAAGCGTTTTACAAATGTATAAGAAAGTTGTTATTCAGCTTTGGCAAAAATGACTGAAAATAAATAAAATGCAAAAATGTTGAACCGCTCACGAGAGTAATTATTTGCACTCATGTTGAGAACACCTATTATGAAATAAGAATTACATATAAAATTACCTAAATCCGGATTAGAACTTGAGACCTGTCGATTGCCAGCCGCATGCCTTCAAATCTGCGCCATCCTAGAGATGGTAAGATGCAGCACCCAAAGCAAAACATAATCTTCCCATGACTCAATAATGATCACTCCTGAACTTGTGTTCAGCAGTGGTGAATTAGCACAGCACGTGCTAATCAACTGAACAACGCCTTTTACTTCAACAGCTATTCAGCCAAAAACACGTGTTTTCCATTCTGATTTCGCTGTCAGTATTTTTATCGCACGGTGAGAAAACTTGTATCGAATGTGGCCAAAAAGTGTTGGTCCTTATTGAAGATATTGTTTCCAGACGAAGTAATTGCAATATGAATATGTTTTTATTTTTATTATTAAATATCGATCTTTAAAAATGTATGACAATATGTGGTGCGGTATGGTCTTGGACATGGTGCATTCACAGCATCTGTTCAGGTTATCTACTCATGCTCAGTCGAAGATCCGTCAAGCATTTTTTTATTTATGCTTTTGTCATGGAATCTTGATATTATGTTCAATAAATAGTGCATAAGGATGTTTAGGGATACTTGAAATGTGTCGATTTCTGAATGATGTTTGATTATCTAGGTCACTGGGGGAACAATATTCAGCACTGAAATGTCAAATGCATCGATCCAAGCGTCTCGTACAATCGAACTGCTGCGGAAGATAACAAAATATAATAATTTAGGTACAAGATATCTTGTTACATAATAATAATAATATGTAAATGCCTCATTTTTACGTTGATTACGTCTCTTGGCACTCAATGTTAAACTACATAATTCTATTCTGTTTTATGTTATGTGATTCGTTTAAAATTTTGGTTCTTTAACCCTTCGCGCGCTATTGTAAAAAGTACAGCACTACAAAAATCCTCGCTCGTCGTATACAGCGTGACCGCGGTCCAGTTTCGGTTGCTTGATGGCGCGCGTCCTGAAAGGTTAATAACTTGGTTATCTAAACAGTTTTAGCCATGATTTATCCCATAATCCGAGCAAAGTTCCGAGTCAAACTACGACGGGCTGAAGGCGTTTATTCGACAAGTGAAAAGCACATTGTTCAGGAGCATATGCTTATCGATACATCAGCTTAATAAGATGCAGACAAATGTTTTGTTAAACTCTTTTGTTAAGGAATCAATGCTTGCCGAATAAATTTCTTGTTAAACGTTTGAAAAGTGTTTTAGTTTATCATAGTTGATACCGATGAGGAAAGTCGAACATTGACTATTTTCTCAATTGAAAAATCATTTAAACAGTTACGTGTTGAGCATAATTTTAGTTCAGCTATCATTACCATTATTAAGCAACAATTCAGCAAGCTTGCTTGTTTGTGACTTGCAATTGTTAGTTGGGACACATCACATCACGGCTTTTTGAATAACCCGAGGATCGGTTAACAAGAAAATAGGCACCAATCTCAAAGAACAACCCCGCCGCTAACTGTGTACTACCAGAACGCCGGTGGCATGCGTACCAAAACGAACAGATGTTTCCTGGCTACCGCCTCCAGCGATTACGATGTGATCGTCTTGTCCGAAACATGGCTTCAGAACGATGTAAGCAATTCCGAGCTCTCCTCCAACTACAACATCTACCGTTGTGATCGCAACACCGCTACTAGTCAGTTTCACAGAGGAGGTGGCGTATTGATCGCTGTTAGGAGATCCATCTCAAGCAATTCTGTTCGCCTTGAGAGATGTGACTCACTCGAGCAAGTTGTTGTGAAGCTATGCTTCCCGTCCAAGTCTGTTTATATATGTGCAATTTATCTGAGGCCTAACAGTGATCCTGCCAAATTCACCGCCCACTCCGACAGTGTTCAACAAATAATGCGAAAGGCTGTCAGCGGGGACTCTGTAGTGATTGTTGGTGACTATAATTTGCCTCGTTTACGCTGGGCATATGATGACGATGTGGATTCATTCATTCCGACAAATGCCTCCTCGGAGCAGGAATTTGAGTTTACGGAAAGTATGATTGCCAGCGGTTTACTGCAGATATGTGATGTAAGTAATTCGAATGGTAGGCTGCTTTGACATGGTCTTCGTTAGCGACAGCAGATATGCCGAATTGCTTGAAGCGCCATTTTCGATTTTACCTCTTGACCAACACCATAAAGCGCTCGTTCTTCGTCTATCCAATTCCTGCGAATTGGAGAATCCTCGTGCTGTTTTGGAAGATTATGATTTTGACTTCAATCGATGTGACTTCACCGCCGTTGCCGATGAGTTACGCTTGGTAGACTGGGAGGAATTATTTTGTGATGCCGAAGTAAACAAAGCAGTTGCAACCTTCCACGAAGTGATCTTTCGCATCATAAACAGGCACACACCGCTTCGGAGACGCCGACACCATCGCTCAAATAATCAACCATGGTGGAATGCTGAGGTCCGACACCGACGAAACGTACTTCGTAAAGCACGCCGTCGCTACCTGCGCCGCCGAACCCCCGATAATAGAATTCTTCTTCGCAGACTTGAGGCTGAGTACGACGATTGTGTTTCTTCCACGTTCCGTGAGTACATTCTCCAAATCGAAGACGAGGTTAAGGCGAATCCCTCTTCTATTTGGCATTTTTCAAAACTAGAAAAGATGCACAGGCTATACCGTCCGAAATGTCATTTGGTGACAAAACATCTCATAGTGTCGAGGATTCCGCTGAACTTTTTGCTGATTTCTTCAAATCAGTATATAGTCCGGGCTCCCCCGCAGATTCCGTCGAAGTTTTGAATTCCCTGCCTTCGTACAACATTAATTTCCCGCGCCCTACATTTACCGTAGCAGATGTAACCATGGCACTTAAAGATGTAGATCCTTCCAAAGGTCCTGGATCGGATAAGCTTCCCTCCGTTTTTATCAACCGCTGTGCAGACGTTCTTGCTCAACCTGTTTGCCGATTGTTCAATCTGTCGCTGTCGGAAGCTCCAGATTTGTGGAAGGAGTCCGCCGTTACGCCAATTCACAAAGCAGGCAATATCAACAATGTTGAAAACTACCGGCCAATTTCGATTCTTTGCTGCCTTGCTAAGACACTAGAACTATTGGTTCATGAAAAACTGTACCTCGCTGCCATGCCCATAATCTCGCAATACCAGCATGGTTTCGTGAAGCACCGCTCCACTACAACCAACCTGATGGCGTACACTAGTTTACTTAACTCTAGCTTGGAAAAGCGCTTGCAAGTAGACAGTGTGTATGTGGACTTTTCCAAAGCGTTCGATCAAGTCCCGCATGACCTAACTCTAAGGAAGCTCGATAGATTAGGATTTCCTGATTGGCTTATAAGAGAAGGTCATCTTCCGAGTCAGAAATTGATAAATATTCCATGCTGTTGGTCGCGACACCTAGCGGTTGAAGCCACACTTTTTACACGGAAAATTTCAACCGTGTTGACACGAATAAGCAAAGTATTTCGGAGGCAGGTACACCAACTCAAAAACTGATTCGCAAAAAAATATGTTTAACTAGAATGTATTTCGGGGACACAGTCAAAGTTGCTTATCTCTTAAACCGTTAATAGGGTGCGCAATACAATAGTGATGGGGATATGTATAAAATCGTTATGATAATTAAGAAAAAATTGCAAAATACCATTATGATGCTTTATAACAGCCTGCAATTGCAAAAAACATCTTTGGTACGTGTACCATATTATTGCAGTAGTCAGACGCGCCAACTAGAACGTCTATCTGCGGCCAAATTGGGGGGGGGGGGCAAAGCCTGGTTTTTCTGATTTTTTTATGAGAAAATCGAAAAATCGTCAAATAAGGGGGGCGGGGGCAAAACGATTCTTGCCCCACACCACCCCACCCCCTCTTAGTTGGCGCCTAAGGCAATAGCGGGTGAAACAACAATTGATATGCTCTCAATGAAACAAAATTTCGAAGAATAAGATAATTTATCATCGATATGACGTCATCTGTTAATTAATTTTGATTACACCTGAAATAATCAATATACTTTGATCCATGCAGTCGTTTTGACGTTTATACACGATGGAAACGAAATGGGAAGAAACAAAATAAATCGAGTCCATTTTTCACGCCTTAAATTTATCACTTTTCGTATGTTCGGTTTGTTCTGAGATGCCCTTCTCTTCTCTGCTTATAACCTGGTTACGTTCCTACCTACGTGATAGATCCGCATATGTTAAACTGAAATCCGTAGCATCATCTCGTTTTCCGACACCTTTAGGCGTCCCCCAAGGAAGCCATCTAGGACCACTGATATTCGTGTTATTCGTTAATGATCTGAGCTACCGAATAAACTCACATCACCTCATGTACGCCGACGATCTTAAGATATACCGGATCATTAGCTCACTGGTAGATTGTGCAGCCTTGCAACAAGATGTCAACGCTGTGGCTGCTTGGTGTGCTTCAAATGGAATGGAACTGAACGCGATCAATTGTAAGCTAATTAGTTTCAGCAAGTCGCAAACGCTGTTGACTTTTGATTACAGAGCAAATGGGATAGCGCTGGAACGAGTGAGTTCCATCAAGGATCTTGGAGTAACTATGGACAGCAAGTTAAGCTTTAACAACCACGTGACCTCGACAACCGCTAAGGCTTTTGCTGTGCTTGGGTTCATCCGACGGAATGCGTCTGAGTTCCGTGATGCGTACGCCTTAAAAAGTGTTTACTGTTCACTCGTCCGAAGTATTCTCGAGTATGCGGTTCAAATCTGGGCTCCATATAAGGAAACCCAAATCGGACGTATAGAAAGGGTCCAACGGTGCTTCGTTCGCTATGCTCTACGGAGACTGCCGTGGCCTGACCCACTGCAGCTGCCACCGTATAACGACCGATGTCAACTTATAAGACAGGAACCATTGCGCAAGCGCCGCTTGTATCTACAAAGAATATTTGCGTACGATGTGCTTAGCAACAGGATTGACTGCCCAGCTAGCGCGTTTCCTTGTACCTGCACGCTGAACACGCCAGCGAACCTCATTCATGATTGCTCGGTATCATACAGTTTACGGCCAAAACAATCCGTTAGTGCGATGTTTCAATACACTTAATGATGTTGATTGTTTTGACTTTAATATAAGTAGAACTCGTTTTAAGAACATTGTTGTTTCGTCAGCGGAATGAGAGTGCGTTTTCCAAGATCTCCAATAACCTTTATTGAGGGTATTCTAATATCCTAAAAATCATGTCATAATTTACGTATTATGCTTATAGCCAAACTATCTCAACAGAGACTTACGTTTTAGTCACACCTCATCCGCTCAAGATCCAATTATTTCGAGAATCTTATTCCTCAATATTCTCTATAGATACGGCTGCCGGGTCTAAAGTAAGAGCTCTATAGAGTAACTACTTGACTATATAAATTCACTTTTACCTGTAGTTCCAAATAATAATTGTACGAAGTAGGGTTATCTATCGGCGTAGGATAAACTGCATGAAATCTAGTAATAAGTATACTAATTAGGAACAAATTTAGTTTTAAGTTACTTCACATGATCCTTACTTGCTTTTAGCGATAAATATAATAATTTGCATGTCAATTTACCACTAATAATTTAGGATTAAATATCTCAACTTTGCTGCATGAGCATGTAATTCAGTTACGTAACAATGACTTTTGATTTCCGTTCCTTTATCTATTTATCATCTCCCTTATCAACCTTATCGCTGTCATCCATCACTCATCTCACTTTCATGGGCGCACGCTGGGTTCTCGTTAGGGGGTACGGTTAGAAGATATTGGAGAGCGATGCGGCACAGTGGGTCGCAACAGTCCCCCCCAGTATGCCAACTCCAAGTGGCTTACTCCGCTACGCTCTTCACGTCGAGAACCGCTAACTTAACGGCTGGTCTTTCGTAGATCCCCTTCGCCGTCTGAACCGTGGCTCTCCGCACTTGTCCGTTCCGGTTGACTGTCCCGATTACGCGGCCCTTCGGCCACCAGTTCCTTGGGTGTTCTGGATCTGTAATTACCACTATGTCCCCGACTTCAATCGCCTTCACCTTCTGATACCATTTAGTGCGTCTAGTGATTTCAGGAAGGTACTCCTGTAGCCATCGTTGCCAGAAGCGATTAGCCATTACCTGAGAAAGCTCATGACCGTGCCGCCTAACCTCTGCGCTATCGCTGCACAATGTCAACGGTTTTGACCCATCCGATGATCCGAGTAAAAAATGATTTGGCGTAAGGGCCGGCGCAGATTCGTCGTCCACTGGAATGTCTGTCAGCGGCCGAGCATTCAGCACTCCCTCGACTTCGATGAGCGCGTTGCGTAGTTCTTCATCACTGGGACGCCTGCTTCCAACGATCTCTCCTAAATTCTTCTTCACACTTTGGATCAATCGTTCCCAGCTACCACCCATGTGCGGTGAAGCAGGGGGGTTGAAACACCAAGACGTCTGTGGGCTGGTGAACTCTTGCGTGATCGTCTCCTGATCTACGGACTGAAGTGCTTCTCGCAACTCTCTATCCGCTCCAATAAAGTTTGTACCCCTATCGCTATAGAACGATACCGGAGTCCCTCGTCGAACAATGAAATTCCGGAGTGCCATGATGCACGAACTAGTGCTCAAGGAGTGGGCGACCTCCAAATGGACAGCCCGGACAGTAAGACAGGTTAACAAGACCCCCCACCTCTTCTCGACCCTTCTTCCCAAAATGACCTCAATCGGACCGAAGTAGTCTACTCCAACGTGAGAGAAAGGACGAGTATAGGCAGCCAATCTACCCAGCGGGAGATCTGCCATTTCCGGTGGTTTTGGAACTGCGTCTCGGTTTTTGCATCGCTGACAGCCGCTTCTAATTTTCTTGAGGGCTACTCGCAAACGAGAGATGCAAAAGCGCTGTCGAACCTCGTTCAGGACGGTTTTTTGGTTTCTGTGATGGAATTTTTCGTGATAGTGTATGAGAACCAATCGTGTAACAGGATGGTCTCGTGGCAAGATAACGGGATTCTTAGCATCTTCCAGTAGAAATTCGCAAGCGTCGACTCGTCCTTTCATCCTCAGAACGCCCATTACATCCAGGAATGGACTAAGCTTGTAGAGGACACTACTCTTCGGGATTTGACGAGCCAGTTGATTTTGGTTTCGGCTTAACTTCAGGAGCTCCATTTCATCTGGATAGATGTCATACTGCGCTGTTAGTATCTGGTGAGTTTCCGCTTGCTGTAACTCTTCACTGGACAACGGTCCTGTAACGATAGTAGTCTTCCTTACACGACGTCGGCAGTTGGATACAAAGCGTTTCACGTAACCTGTTACGCGCAAAAGACGGTTCCAGCTTGAAAAGTTTATGGCGGGAATCGGTGGCTCGGATGCGTTGTAATGCAATAGAACGCTGGGTCGGAGTTCCTCGTCTGTGGCGTCACCTTTATGCGCAACTGGGGGCCAGAATTCTTCCGGCTGCCACAGATATTCCGGGCCTTTGAACCATCTGCTAGTTGGGGTCAAATCCGGTTGTCGCTGCCACTTAGTCCCGTCGTCCGCCACGTTAAGTTTGGAAGGAACCCATCTCCATTCATAGTCTTCCGTAGATTCCAAAATCTCGCTGACCCGTACTGCTACGAATGGGCTGTACCTACGATGATCCGACTGCAACCAGCATAGAACATTTCTCGAGTCCGACCAGAAGAAACGTTTGGATATTGGCAATGATAACTCTGGCACCATGCTGTTAGCCAGTCTCGTTCCAATTACTGCTGCTGTGAGCTCCAATCGAGGGATCGAAAGATATTTCAGCGGCGCAACTCGGGTCTTGGCACATACCAAGGTGCATTCTGTTTTTCCTGCTTCTTTGAAGCGCAGATATACAGCGGCAGCCATACCATTCTCGCTAGCATCTACAAACACGTGCAATTGTACGTCCGTATCTTGGCTAGCTGATGTTACTTGACGATAGCAACGCGGTAGACTAACTTCCTCCAGTAATGGAAGAAGTTTTATCCAAGCTATCCACGCCTCGAACTGCTTGTCCTTAATCAGCTGTCCCCACTGAACTCCAGAGCGCCAGACTTCTTGAAGAACGATTTTTAGGAGCATAAGGTAGTTTGATATGAGTCCTAATGGATCGAAAACTGTCATCAGAACACGAAGTACCTCATTCTTTGTTGGTCGACGCGTTCCATTCAGCAGCGCTTCGTCGAAACGTGTCTTAGACATCTTGAAGGTGAAGCAGTCCTTCGCTGTGTCCCACCACATTCCTAACACCTTCTCTGTCCCCATCTCCGCTGCCAAATCCAGGTTCTTCTGCGGAACTCCTCCGTCTTGCAACGCTGCCACAACTCGCTGAGAATTTGATATCCAGTTTCTTATTTGAAACCCTCCTTCCGCGTGAACATACCGTACTGACTTCGCTAGCTCGATGGCAGCTTCTTCCGTCTCTTCACTTGCCAGCATGTCATCTACATAATGTTTTTTGATAATTGCTTCGACTGCTGCCGGGTGCTGCTCTTGGAACCTTTCCGCGTTTTGGTTCTTCACGAACTGAGCGGTACTTGGAGAACAGCAAGCACCGAAAGTCATAACTTTCATAACGTAAGTGCTTGGCTCCTCGTTAGCGCTGTCCCGCCAGAAAAATCGCTGACAATGTTGGTCCACCGGTCGCATTCGAACTTGGTGGAACATTTCGCGGATATCGCCGCAAATTCCAACTCGATATTTACGAAACTGACACAGTACAGCTGGCAGAGAAGTAAGCTCATCTGGTCCTGTTAGTAGCGCCGAATTCAACGATACACCATGAACAGCCGCTGCTGCGTCCCAGACTATGCGCACCTTTCCGGGCTTGTTTTGGTTGACAACAGGGAAAATTGGCAGATACCACACTCGTTGCTGCTTTCCCTCAAGCTCTTCGGTCGACAGCTTTCGAATGTAATCCTTAGCCAAATAATCGGTGATCTTCTCGCGTAGGACACATGCCAATTTTGGATCCCGTTCCATTCGCTTCTCCAAACAATTGTACCGCTGTAACGCCATCAGCTTGCTATCCGGTAAACGAATCTTCTCATAACGCCATAACAGTCCCGTCTCATATCGGCTTCCATCCAAGCGTGTCAACGACCGCAATAGAGCTTGGGCACGTTCATTCTCACTTGACACGCAGTTCTTCTCCAGCTTTGAGATTCCCAGAGCTTCCAGGCTGAAGAAATTCTTCACGTCACGATGCAAATCTGCATCAGCGCGCGAGCTGCACTCGCAAATGTGGTAAGCTCGATGCACCACATTGCTTGAGTCGGGGCGGCGGCAGCTACCGTATATCGTCCACCCAAGGAGCGTCTTAACGGCGATTGGTTCTCCTTCCTTGCCCTCACGACTGTTGCGTACGAGTGCCACTCTGGCATGTTTCACCCCTATCAGAATTCGTGGACGAGCGTTCTTATAGGAAGCGACCGGAAGGTCACGAAGATACGGGAAGTTTTCCCTCAGGATATCCACGTCGAGAGACTGGGCCGGCAACTGCAAATCTCCAACTGTGCGTACGTCATTTAGCGTATACTTTCTACCGGTTTGCCCGCTTAGGACAACATCAACGCTCAGAGATTCCGCTTCGAAACGATGAGTTCCACCGGTCCACTTCAGGCAGAGTGGTGCAGATTTACCAGCTACTTCCAAATCCTCTGCTAATCCTTGGTCCATCAACGTTAACTCCGAACCATCGTCCAGAAATGCATAGCATTCGATCTGTTTCTTGGCCCCGAACAACGTAACCGGTAGATAGCGGAACATTCTTACTCCGGAGCTCGACAGATGAGTGTTTACATTTGTTTCTTCTTGCGTTGGCCGACTCGTATTGTTGCTGGGCCCTGTAGCGGTGAGGTCCTTATGGAGCAGTTCATGGTGTTTGAAGGTGCAATTATTCTTCCCACAAGGCTTAGCGTCGCACTTTCCACCATGTTGTCTGAGGCACCTGCGGCACATTCGAAGTTCACGTACAGTCGCCCATCTCGCTTCATACGATAATTCCAAAAATCTTGGACACTTTCCAGCGTTCTTGCAACCTCCCTTACAGACTGCACAACATTTGGTAGCGCCGGCCTCGCTATACTTTCTTTCCGGCTGGCTGTTTCGACTCTGGAACTCCGATGGCTTCTGTTTTGAAACTTCTGAAGACGAATAGTTGGAATGAGTATTCAAAAACGCCTTGCTTTTCGGCTTGCTGTGAAGTTCCTGGTTCTTCTCCGTCGGTTGGGTTCCGCAAACCAAGCAGGCATCCTCGGCTACAGAATAGATCCATTTGCTGTAGGTGAACAAGTTGACCTTCTTCAACGTCCTCTGATGCCTCGCCCAATCGAGTTTGAGAGAAGGTGGCAGCTTTCCGACGAGCTCGTTCAGCAGAGTCACGTCCCGCTTGTACTCCTTCCTTCCGCAGGCGTCGATTGTGCTGCACAAATTCTGCACCGCCAACGCATGTTCGATCAGTTTGTCCATCGCGTCGGCCTTGATAGACGGCATTCCAAGAACCTTCGCTCTCAATGTGTTGATGATAGCTTGAGGCTGTCCAAAACGTAGCTTCAGCGCACTAATTGCCTTCGGAACCGTGGAGGGAAGCATGAGGAAACTGCGGACAGTGTTGAGAGCATCGTCTTTCAAGCAATTCCGCAACCGGATCATGTTCTCCTCATCCCTATAGCCGCACATTCTCGTTGTACTCTCGTATGTTGACAAGAACATCGGCCACTCCTCAGGATTTCCGCTGAATCTGGGCAGATCTCGTGAAACGACTTGCCGGGCAGCTATCTGTTCCGGTGTGAGTCCCGCACGCTCTGCTGATGATCTATCACGAATCTCCGATGTTGGTTTGGGTCGTTTCGAACTTTTAGGAGTTGACTGCTTATTTGGCTTGAACCGTTCTGTGCTGTCCTCGTTTTCATCCTCCGACGACTCTGTGGACGAATCTGCTTCGCTGGTTTCTTCATCGCTGCTCGTTTCCTCGCTGCTTGACGACCCTGCACTGCTGGATCGCGAGCTTTCGTCCGTCCTTTGGTCCTTCAACCATGACGATACCTTCTCCGCTGGGTCTTGCTGATCACCGGCAACACTAGAACGAACACTTCGGCGCGACTCAGCTTCGGCAATTTCCTCAAGCAAACTGAACTTCTTCTGCAGCAATTCCCGCTTCCGCTTCATTTCCTCTTCCATTAGAGTCTCTTCCGCTTCCAGTTTCTTCAACTGCACTTCCAGCACCATTCGCTCCGACCTTCGCGACGAAGTTGATTTCACTGATTTCGCATCCTTTCTTCCGTTCGCCGTCGTCTCCTTCTTCGATCTTGAAACGACCTCCAGCTTTTGGCTAGTTTGCATCGCTCCAACATCTTGCTCACCCGCCTGACTTCGCTGTTTGACACCCGTAGTCACCTCGTCCGTCTTCTTCGCCTTCTTCTTGTCCCCGGAACGCCTAGCCGCCGCTTTGTACGACTTCTTCTCCTTCGCCTTCGTGCTGACTTTCTTGGCCTTCTTCGTCTTCAGAGATTCCAATTTCGAGCTCGATTTCTTCTGGTTCGCCGCCGCGGTTACGCATTTACAGCAATTCCAGCTATTCTGTTCGACCTCCTGGGTCACTCCTACACACACGAAATGATGCCAATCGTCACACGAATCACACTGGACCATAAGGCTGTTATCGGCCTTGTAGCAGGTCCGACAACTATTCGGTTCGTACGCGATTACGGTCTTTGGGTCATGCTTATCGAGGGGAGGTTTGCTATACGAGGAAGATGGGTTAGGTGGGGGGATTTCGGTATCTTTCGGGAGTTGATCTCCGGATTTTCCATCACAGTTGTCACCTGTCTTACCTGCTGTTTTTCCGTTTACCTCGGACATCCCTCTGCAGTGACGATTGCAGTGCTCTTCGTAATGATACCCGCACCGGGATGCCGAATACGTACACAGCCGTGGCAGCAGCTATCAACAATTAAACGACCTCGCAGGCACCGCCAACCGCCGTAAAACGATATTAGAAATTGTTGTTTCGTCAGCGGAATGAGAGTGCGTTTTCCAAGATCTCCAATAACCTTTATTGAGGGTATTCTAATATCCTAAAAATCATGTCATTATTTACGTATTATGCTTATAGCCAAACTATCTCAACAGAGACTTACGTTTTAGTCACACCTCATCCGCTCAAGATCCAATTATTTCGAGAATCTTATTCCTCAATATTCTCTATAGATACGGCTGCCGGGTCTAAAGTAAGAGCTCTATAGAGTAACTACTTGACTATATAAATTCACTTTTACCTGTAGTTCCAAATAATAATTGTACGAAGTAGGGTTATCTATCGGCGTAGGATAAACTGCATGAAATCTAGTAATAAGTATACTAATTAGGAACAAATTTAGTTTTAAGTTACTTCACATGATCCTTACTTGCTTTTAGCGATAAATATAATAATTTGCATGTCAATTTACCACTAATAATTTAGGATTAAATATCTCAACTTTGCTGCATGAGCATGTAATTCAGTTACGTAACAATGACTTTTGATTTCCGTTCCTTTATCTATTTATCATCTCCCTTATCAACCTTATCGCTGTCATCCATCACTCATCTCACTTTCATGGGCGCACGCTGGGTTCTCGTTAGGGGGTACGGTTAGAAGATATTGGAGAGCGATGCGGCACAGTGGGTCGCAACAAACATTATTAGGAATAGTATATAATTAAGCATTAAATCAGTCTGTACAGCCCAGCTGAAGACGGTGAAAATAAATAAATAAATAAATAAATAAATTAAATATAGCCTAAAATGTGCAGAAAAAACTTTGTCTTAGACCGCAAAGTGATCTGTGATAGTGTAAAAAGTTATATCTGAGCTTGTTAGTCTCGTCTTGATATTGATCAGCCTCCAGTACTAATGAAGGTGCTCAAGCAGTCAACTGAGAAGTCTGATATTGTTCAGCCCTTCTTATACTTAAAACATAACGTCGGACTTTGTGCTATCAATAAGTTTTAAGTCAATTCAAAGATGGCATTGATAAAATGCTTGCTTTTCTTTATTAATATCCGGATTCAGGAACACTCTGACTTTCGTCGACGGAAAGATTGTGAGAACATATGCGACGAGAAAGGCACTATCACCACTAGGTGGATTAATTTGGGTTTTTCTCTTAACCCTCGAACGATCGCGCTGTTGTATTTTGTACAGCACGTTGAAAAAATCTCGCTTTTTGTACTCTGAATTAGCGTGGTGCTGACGCAGGTAGTCAACCGCGCGAGTTACAGAAGGTTAAAATTCACATGTGAACATGCATGTTTGAGTTTGGCGCATCTTGCTCGAAAGCGACGATATGGTGCATGATAATTGTTACCTTAAGGGCGGACGGGACGGTCGGGGAAATATCCGCCATTGCTCTGTTGCTACTAAGATGGTAATCTCAGATTCTACTTCATATTTTGCAACAAAAACCTATCACTGTGTATGCTCACTTGCTTGCAGTGCATATGCTGATTGTTTCTCAGCATCTTCAGTGCGATAGAACTCGAGATTACCATCTTCAAAATCGCGAGACAAATTGTTAGAAAAAGAGGAAAGATAGGAAAAATAACACGGCGTCCCGTTTCACCTTAATGCTAGTTGAAAACCTCATATTTGTTTCATTAAGCTTTATAATATATTGTATTATATTGAATTGATAAATGACAACTGTCTAAAGATAAAACATTTTTGCCTTATTCTATTTTCAGTGGAAGCTTACAACGGCACCCATTTGCACCTACCGAAGCTGGAACGAAGGCAAATGGGAGCGTACCTGTGCATTGCATCGAACGATGTACCGCCTGCCGTTAGTAAACGAGTTTCACTCAGTGTGCACTGTAAGTATGTTGTAAGATTACACATTAAGTGGGTGCTAAGGACAAGATATCCTCAAACGTTAAATGGATTTCAGTGAGTCAAATGTTTTAGTTCCAAATTCAAGATCACCGCGCTTGTTTCTTTAGTAATTGAAAGCTAAACCAAATAGAGTAACTTTGGATATTTTCGGCAATATTGGTATCTTCGTTATGAGGCACTTTTGTCGTGTTAATTTGATTGAATCGTGGTTGCATACTTCATTTTGATTAATTGAAAAAAGATTTGAGGTCTACTTTGAATACAACAGGTTTTAGAAAAAAACCACGACGAAGCGAGCAAAGCTGTCGAAAATACACTAAGTTCCTGCTTTTTTCCTACACAGTAAAACTAAATGTTATTTAGCCGTAATAAGAACAAACAAACATAAAAAGTGCCTACTTAATGAATAATTAACCATTTATGGTGGGCGTAAAAAGGTTAGCAGGGCGTTTCAAGACACTCCACCCTAGAAAAATCAAAAGCCCACACAAAAACGTACGTTCTACGCGGAGGGACCACTGTTCATGCAAAACCCGTATACTTTAGCGTTAATAATGAATGTTTCCTTCTGTTTCATGATTGGTGCTCCGGCCGTCTACACCACCAGTTGCGCCCTCGGTGCGTCCAACAAGTCAGCTCCTCGGAGCCCCCCTGGGCTCGGACGTGCAATTGGAGTGCTCGGTGGAAGCGTCGCCCATGCCGGTGTCATACTGGCTGAAAGGTGGACGCGTACTGCCCACCAACTTTGCCGGCATCACCAACGGCAACTACGAAGCGGGCCAAGCGAGACCGGAAATGCTGCTCGATGGGTAAGGTCCAATATGTTTCATTTATAGTGTGCGCGGTGGATGGAATGCGTTCGGGCCAACATCGTCGGTACGTTTCATGCGAAAACGGCGCACTCCAGGGATGCTGATAATGACATCCAGGGTAATGTAGTTCTGGGATGTTCAGTAATTATGGAGGAGTTAGTTGCGAAATTGACCTACAGAAATCTTGAGTATTGAATTAACGCGTTCGATTAGCCGAAGACTGCAAGAGATTATTCAATTTGGCTAACACTTTGAATTGTTTCAGCACGTGAACCCAAAAATACACCAATTGACTCAAATATTTACGTGGATACTAGCAACAAGTCTCCCATTATGATTATCAAAAGACTTACAGACAAACAACACGATTTGCTGGATGAAAACTTCAATGAGAACACCGATTAGGGAGCGTCCATAAATTACGTTCTGCTTTAAGGGGGAGGATGGTTTCTGCAAAGTGTGACGACTCCTACATGAACATTTTTTTCGGGACGTAATTTATGGACGCTCCCTTATAACAGTCGATGAAATTTAAATTTTTATATTTTATTTGATCATTTGTGCATTTCGATTGAATAGTTCTAAAATTACTATGTTTTCCGTAATTCAAATTTGATTTAATTGTGTTTTTGATTTATTTCATGAATGTCAAGTAGGGTGTGTGTGCCATCAGTAATCTCACGCTCCCATATTCATCCTATTCGAAAACAAGCGATTACGGCACCGATTGATTCCGATCTTTTTGTTTTCATGGGTGTTCACTTCTAACAAAAAATACACAAATAAGAAACAAAACATACACCGCTTCAATCCTTTGTTTTCCGTAGGATGAAAATGGGAGCCACATGCTTAATAAGGGAACCAATACCTTACTTACTGCATAATGATATTATACATTTTGAATCCGCTTTTTTACATATAGGTTGGTGGTGCTCAAACTGCCTCCCGCGGGCCGCATGTGTGCCGCAAAGTTCACCATTGTGGCACGCAGAAAAAAAAATGAAAAATGCTGGCTGATCGTTTGAAAGTTATGAGGGAATCTTATTGCAATGCAGAATCAGTCGGAACATCCTAGGTCATCCAAACTGTTCTTGAGTTCAGATCCTAGAGTCTTCGTGTATGACGGTAGCTTCTCTCATCATTCAAAACTGCGATTTGTAATCTATCATGTCCAGTAAGTCCTCTTAAAGTTCAATAGTATCAGATCAGATGGGATATCCTAGGTAATCCAAAGTGTGCCTGGTTCAAATCCTGAAGTCTACGGGTAAAATGGCAACTTTTTTCATTATACAAAGCTACGATTTGTTATCTATCATGTCCAGTAAGTCACCTGAAAGTTCAATAGACAGTATCAGATCAGTTGGGATATCCTAGGCCATCCAAACTGTTCTTGAGTTTGGATCCTCAAGTCTATGGGTGTAACGATAACTTTTTTCATTATACAAAGCTACGATTTGAAATCTACCATATCCAATAAAACTGTTAGAGTAGAAAAGTGAAAGCAGCAGAAAGGCAACCAGTTCGATAAAGTATAATAGAATACATCTAGGCTCTGTACAATAGGTATAGCTGTCAAATGAAATCGCTCACGTAGTGCCCTAGTGGACAATAGAGCTGTAAATTAGGTTAAGTGATTAATTACAAAAAAAAAACTCTATAAAGCTGCAAAGTACGACTCGTGCTGAAAAAATCATCATTTTGCAACTTGTTGCATAAATAACTATTTGGAATGTCAATTTCTCGATTTTTGCTTAGGCTTACCATGCCAAACGGAAATTACAACGTTTGATTGCTTTGACAATTATGCACACAACAGAAACTCGTGTTTGATGAGCAAACTGAGATTTGAATTAGGTTTTCCTGTTAACCTTCTTCGGGCATTAAAAAAAAGTTACGAATAATGCAGTGGGGTCGTTATGACCCAGAAATTCAAACTCTTATAGAATGATGATTATTTTCACCAATTCAAAAGTCTTGTTTGATAGATAATTTCGTCAAAAATGTGTTGATATGTTGAAATAGTGGTTCCGGAAACATTGGCCACCGACAATCTGCTACACAGGGCACCATTTCGGCCATGTGGGATAGCACGACATGTTGCCAGTATTTGTGGAATATCTCGCGTTCTGGACTACTTAGAAGGATACTGTCTTCGGCAAAGTTGCTCAGAAGACTAAGAGCTTCACATAGGGAACAATTTAGTTCGAGAATCACTCACTGCGCGGCGCTAGTGTTCTTAGGAGCTTCCAATTCAATCTGAACGTCGTATATCTCGTGTGCTGGACCACTTAGAAGGATACTGCCTTCGGCAAAGTTGCTCAGAAGACTAAAATCTTTCGCATAGAAATCAATTTAGTTTGAGAATCACTCACTGCGTGGCGCTAGTGTTCTTAGGAGCTTACAGTTTAGTCTGAACGTCGTATTTCTCGCGATCTGGACCACTTAGAAGGATACTGTCTTGGGAAAAGTTACTCAGAAGACTGAGAGCTTTCACATAGAATACAATTTAGTTCGAGAATCACTCGCTATGTGGCGCTAGTGCTCTTGGGAGCTTCACGTTCAGTCTGAACGTCGTATATCTCGCGATCTGAACCACTTAGAAAGAAACTGTCTTGGGAAAAATTTATCAGAAGACTAAGAGCTTCCGCATAGGAAACAATTTAGTTCAAGAATCATTCACTATGTTGCGCTAGTGTTCTTGGATGCTTTCAGTTTAGTCCTTACGTCATATATCTTGCTTTCTGGACCAATTAGAAAGATACTGTCTTAGTCAAAGTTGCACATAGAATTCAAAACTTTCACATAAAAACAATCTAGTTTGAGAATCACTCCCTATCTGGCCCTTGTATTGCTAGAAGCTTCCAGTTTAGTCTCAACGTCGTGAATCTCGCGTGGTAGACCACTTAGAAGCATACGGCATGGTTGCACATATAACTTAAGGCTTTCACATAGGGAATAGTTTAGTTCGAAAATTACTCACTACGTGACACTAGTACTTTTGAAAGCTTTTAGTTTGCTCTAAACGTTCTAAACCACCTAGGTGGATACTGTCTTCGGCAAAGTTACTCAGAAGACTGAAAGCTTTCACATGGAAAACAAACTGGATTTCCTCACTTCACCCACTTAGAAGGATACTGTCTATGACAAAGTGTCTTTTTCACATGGGAAACAATTTAGGTCAAGCTACTCACTACGTGACGCTAGTGTTCTTGGGGCATCCAGTTTGGTCTAAACGTCGTATATCTCGCAATCTTAACCACTTTGAAGGATAAGTTTTTGCCCATAAGACTGAAAACTTTCACATTGAAATCATTTTAGTTCGCGATCCTCTCACTACGTGGATTTTTTTTTGTTTTCACTTAGTAAATGTCACGCTCTGAACCGCTTTGAAGGATATGGTCTTCGGCAAAAATGCTCAGGTTTCAAGATTCATTTTAGTTCGAGAATCACTCACTAAGTGATACTACAGTGCGAGAAATAAGTATAAAGACAGAGCCGGTTTCCACACAAAATAATCATGTTTAGGAATCAAAATCTGTTTTTTCTAGCGGTTCGATTGTTAGGGAATTTTGGCTGCAACCTTAAAATAACTAGATTGATTGATTGATTTGTCTTTATTTAAGAGACTTTCAACCCTTGGCTAAATAACTAGAATTTTGGCTAGAAATATAAATCATCATCCACAAAAACGTTTATATCGACTTTTCAGATTCAAATTTTTTTTTTTTATGGAAATAGTGTCTTTATATTTGTTTGAATCTAAAAAGTCGATATAAACGTTTTCATGGATGATGATTTATATTTCTAGCCAAAGTTATTTTAAGGTTGCAGCCAAAATTTCCTAACAATCGAATCGCTAGAAAAAGATATTTTGATCCCTAAACATGATTATTTTGTATGGAAAACGGCTCTGTCTTTACTTATACTTATTTCTCGCACTGTATTGTACTTGGGGTCTATCAGTTTAGTCTAAACGTTGTAAATCTTGTTTTAGGACCACTCAGAAAAAACCTCACTTTAACAAAGTTGCTTGGAAGAATAATAGTTTCTAGTAGAAAGCAATTTAGTTCCACATTTATTTCCCTACTTGGCCCTACTGCTGTAATGAGCTTTGATTCAGGGCGTTGCATATATCACAAACAAAATCACTAAGAATGACAACTGTTGTTGCAAAGAAGAATGTCCAGTTTGATCAAACGGTATTATTTCTCGTGTTTTGAACCACTTAGAAGGACACTCTCTTTGACAAAATTTCTCAGAAGACTTAGAGCTTTCATCTGAAAAACAATTCAGTCTAGTCGTCATTTATCCCGCATTTTGGACCACTTGAAAGAATACCGTTTCAGCAACGTTGCTGAGACGACTTTCTTCCAGAAAGTTCTAGATTCAATCACTATATTGGTTTAGTTCTGTAATAAGCTCTGAGTTTGGTCTAAGCGTCGTACATTTCACGTTCTGAACCATTTCAAGAAATACAGTTTTCAGAAGATTTGCTCAGAACAAGGCTCAGAAGCATAAAAGCCTTTTAATTTGTATAGGAGGTTTTCATGAAATCTCTTTGGGAATCGCCTATTGAAATTTTCCAGACAATTGATAGGAAGTTTTCCTGCAGTTCTTTCGGAACATTTCAATAATTCCTTTGAAAACACATTTTTATTGACAATTGGGTTTTTAAATTTAGAAAATTTCAACGATTTTATATTTTTAAATGAAAGAGCACCTTTTTCTAAGCCTCTATGATTTTTTTCAGATTTTTAGAACTTTGTTTTGATACCTAAAATCAATTTCAAAAAGATTTATTCAAATCACCTTTTGACAGTTGGGCAACTGTTTGACAGCTCCGGCCAGTACAAAATCCGACGAAGGGTGATTCGACAAATCGCTCCCATACAAACTTCGAATTGATTTTTAAATAGGTTTCCGGGCTCCAAAATTCATGAAAATTTGGATTTCGGCTCAGTTTGGCGTGCAGATTCAGAATATGGAATTATCTCAACATCGCTTAAAAAGCCAATTGCTTTGGAAAACCATTTTGCATTTTATTTGAAAATTGATTCATATTTTTTTACTTCGGAAAGTATTTTTAGAAATTGTTTTTTTTTTATTTTTTTGGTATTACCTTCGGAAAGTTTTTCTAGACTTTGTTGGCAATCCTTCAGAAAACTCTTTGTGAATTTTATTTTGATTTATTTGATTGCTTCGACAATTCCTTTAATAGTTCTCTCCGCAAATTCTTTGATATTATTTTTGCATTCATTTTTCAATACATATTTTCTTTGAGTACTTGTTCTGCAATTAGAATGGAAATGCATTGAAAAATTCCTTTGAGAATTTATTTGATAA